>NC_136644.1:23357122-23387122 GCF_949748355.1 Melanostigma gelatinosum | reverse complement strand
CGCTGGGACAGACTTCAGAGCGGTGTGGGTTTGGTTGTGTTGTCTGCACAGAGAGATGAGAGAGGGGAGGAAGGCCGGAGGCAAGGCAAGCCGAACCCTGGCTTGTGTGCGTGTCGCCCATCTTATTATCAAATTAATTAAAGCGAACATCTGACAATGTCAATCGTGCCCGACGAAAAAAGGAGGAGGAAGGAAGAAAAGCGAATTTAAATGCTGCGGTCTCCCAGGACCTCATGTCAAGGGCTGCTTTTCATCGAGCGCTGCATGTGTTTGGCTCGCACAGCCACTGGGAAAGTGGAGGGGGGTGGAGGGGAGTGGAGGGGGGGGGGGGGGGTTAACAAAAAAAAAGGACCTTTTATAACAAGTGACAAGAAGGCGTTGGATTTTGATGTTCAAAAATGGCAGCATGAAAATAAATACACATCAGAAACAGCGATGAAGAAATAAAAAAGGGAATGGAGAGAGCCAAAGAGTGAGATAGAGACGGGGGTGACATCAAAAGCCCCTCTCAAGCCGTTCAAAGTTGCTCTCAGATTGGGGGGGGGGGGGGGGGGGACCAGCCAACATTAAAGAGACCATTTAAAAACTAGACATTGAAATGCAGAAAGCCTGCTCGCTGGTGGACTCGGGGTCAAGTAACGGAGGGATTATATGGTTCTTCATAATAATATTAATTAAACAATTTACATGCTAATAAGGTAACAATTATCGGAGCTTCTGGTGAAAGATTCAGGTTATTACAACACGCCAATCCCAGGGCTACGGGTCACCGGCAGAACAGCAGAGAGAAATCTCAACTCAAATTAACATTCTGTCAGCTCCAGAAATTGGATAAATAAAGTCGAATTAATTCACAGTAATGGAAGAGGGAGGGGGGAGGCACTTATTCAACCAGCTCTGATTACCATTCAGTGTTCACCAGCACGCGGGTGGCTTTCTGTCAAGAAATTTAACACAAAATGAAGCAGTCACCGCCTCGGGCAAGATTTGGCCCCTGCGACACCGCTTAGAATTTATATGTATAATCTTTCCCCCCCCCCCTCTCTCTGTCTCTTCAACTATCCCTCCCTCCCTCCCTCCATCGCTTACCCAAAGATGTCCACCTGGACACCCAGTTGCTCCTGGCCTGCGTCGTGATTGTAAATTTCCAAACCTTTCATTTTCCAACGCACACTTCAATTTGAGCACCATTTCCCCCGCATTGGGCAAGACCCTTAACTCGACAGGATAACTTCACATTTTGATTGCAGTAAGCTTCTCTTTCTTTCTTTTACCTCAAGACAGACACAACGTATTGCGAAACATTTCATTTTCATTCAGTGTTCATTGTAAATAAAAAGCTTAAAGTTATATTTTGGAGGAGAAGCAACAAAATTTCACTTTGTCATTTTATGGCATTAGGAATTCTTCAGTTTGGTTTTTAGTCACGCTAGCCGTGCACCTCAACATTTTATACAGACATTCATGGTCTCCAGAGGATGAATCCTAATGACTTTGGTGATTCCCCGCTTTTCCTGTGACTTTTGTGGTTTTGAGTGTAATGTCTCTGTTAGCTTGTATTTGGGTACGTTGGTGCTTTGAGCTGAGCAACCCTTCATGCTAACATGCTAATGTTTAGCAGGGAAAATGTTTACCATTTTCACCATGTTAGTTCGGCGTGTCTGCTAAAACAAGTCAATCATTTTTGCAGGTATTTGGTGACAAACCAAAGTATTGAGTAGATTAAATATTTGACCTGATGATGGTGCGATGAAATGTCAGGGGATCACCAGTTAATGCATTCATGTCAGGAGGGCGGTTGGAAACGTGGACGAAAACAAAAGGTAAATGTGCTAAATACAAAATAAAACACAAAACCGAGTGACACATGACGTTCTGTGCAGTGAGATCTTTATTAGCATGAGAAGAGGAGCAAATCTTAGACGATCCGATACAGTAACTCAGTAGTGTCTTTGGGTTTTCCCCATAGCGAGCACCCACAGATGACAGTCCTCTATTACATCTGATTTTGTGGCGTTTCTGAGAGATTATTATGGAGAATACTTTTTTTATGAGAGGGTCCGTTTCACGAGCCAGAACAGCAAAAGATGTCCAAAGAAAGAAGTCCAATTTCATGCTTGTTCTGCTCACCGGTCTGACCAACGGGCTGCACGCGATGATGGTAGATGGCGGTGGTCGAAACGGTTTCTTATGGTGGAGCAATAATAGCGTTTGACGTAACACCACCGGGGCCCAATAACAGTAGCAGTGCTTGTGTTTTCCTACTGCGATCCGCTACCCATGACACCCCATGCCATTTCAGGCTTTGTGTCCATTGTGGTTTTATTCAAAGGAGATCACCGTTCAAAGAAGAAGAGAAACACTTTGAGGAACGCAAACCTGAGTTCAAATGTCGTCAATCGCAAGTGCCACTAACAGAAGGTGGCAAACTGAGAAAAGGATCGGCTAACAACATAGAAACCCCACCAGGTCAATAGGCAGACAGCCGATTGGTTACAAGATTGATAAGCAGTGGCGTAAAGTAAATACGACGGGCTGTAATGCATGATTGTTATGAAGCACACACATTGTGGGCTGGTCAACTGTTTATATAAAGAAGCCAAAAGACTTCCACTTAGGGAGCTTAGCGTCTCCTCCTGTTCTTCTCTCACTGACACTTCTAACTTTGAAAGGCTTGACTGCTCGCTCGGCTTGCCGATGTGCTCAGCTTGGCAGTTTTGACAGGTTTTGCTCCTAAACTAGCTCCCGGAGGCCTATATGGTCTGATCGCATGCTCAAATAGAGACTTGACAACATCAACATACATACTACCCAGCAATCACCACTGCGTGTATGCCACTAACATAGTTAAGATATTCATTTCATCAAATAGTTTAGTTTTTATAATGTATTCACTGTTATTCATTTATGTACAATAAGAATATAATGGTATGAATTTTACTTTCATTTTCTATTTTTATATATTTATTTCTGGGCCACCCGCCCCACGGCCAACGTCTATGTTTACGCCCCTGTAACTGAATTTAAAAGTTGATATTAACGTCAGAAACTGCAGTAGCTGTTGTCGAGTTTATTGTGCTTTTTCTTTTCTCTTTTTTAAAGTGCTGTATTATGGATATTAGGCTAATTCAACTTTAAAACATTCTAAATGCAGTAGTTGCAAAGGATACCCAAGCAGTGACTACAAAAAACGAAACAAACACCTTCCTGTAACGACACGCAGCCTACAACAGTGGACGTCGAGTGGAGCTGCAATGTGCGGATATTGGATTCTTGGAAACGCCACATCATGGAGGCTACAACCCACTTTGTTCGTCGTTTACAACTAAACATCAGTGTAAGCTGTTCAGGTGAAAAATCGAGATAATGATGCGGAGTTAGTGTGTGTGTGTGTATGTGTGTGTGTGTGTGTGTGGGGGGGGGGTTCTGGGAGATGGAGAGAGGCTTGTAGTTTAAAATGCGATGTGACAGCTCAGGAAAAAGAGGGGGGGGGGTGATAAAGGCGCTGTTATTGGATCAATCTGGCCCTGAATGCCCCTGTAAAACACTTACACACACACACACAGAATGCAAACGCGCGCACGCGCACAAGTGAGAAGAGACGAAAGCGTGGAGAAGGGAAAGATTCATTGCTTCCTAAAGTTAAACGAAAACGTGTTTTCTCATGATAAATAAACGCAAATGTCGGTTGTATTTCCTGAGAATTTAATGGAGTCGGCCTATCAATCACATGGCAATTTCCACGCGCCGGCTTAGCCTCGTCCTCATTGTTTTGACAGGGCTGAATTAAAGGACCGCGCCAGGTGTAATTAGCGATCGATCCACGAAAGTGAAAAAAAAACGCTCTCTCTCTCTCCCTCTTTTCCACGTGCTCTGCCTTCCTTTACACCATTAACCGCGTCTCTGACGTCACAGGGCGATTAACGTTTCTTATTGGTCCCGCGAGCAGATGGAGGAGTCCTAATGAGCTGGCTCGCGGAGAGAAAGCGCAGGGTTGACATCTCGGTCGGACCGTAAACGTGAAACAGGCTGTAGCCTACCTCGTATAGCCCGGTCCTCCGCCGCTCCTCTACAGACCGCGTACCGTGGCCGCGGGAGACGGGTCCGTGCAGCCTGGGTTCCCCCTTCTCTCCCCCGCTCCGCCTTCATCTCTCCTTCCTCCTCGCAGCAGCTTCTTCCTCCTCTCCCAGACTTTTTGTTTTTTCGACTGCATGTTCGGCCACACTGCCTCCCTCTGCATCTTCACTTCGGCCCCGCCGCAGCCCGGGCGAGCATGGACAGTCGGGTACTCGAGCATCCTCACGCCCAGTTCGCAGGCTCCTTGGGCGGGCTGGTGGGCTTCCCGTACGGGCTCAGTCCCCATCACCATCACCACCACCACCACCTCTACGAGCTCGCCAACGGACACCAGCTGCAGTCTGCGGCCGCCGCCTCCTTCTCTATAGACGGATTACTTAACGGCTCCTGCTCGGCCTCGGTGGTCAGCTCCAACTCGCTGCTGTCGCCCGACAGCCAGTTTAAACTCTCAGGTAGGCCTGGTTCTTTTTGTCTCACGTCTCATTGAAGAGAGCTGTGTGGAAACAATGCAACGTAGACCTTGTAGGAAGTGCAATGAATCCAAGTGACATGTTTTATGGCCAAATAAGAGGATAATGGACTTTTAGGCGAAATTAAACATGTTTTTAGTCCGCAGGGGCAGATGTTCTACTAGAACGTGAGTCTGTAGAGAAAACCATGTTGCTTAAAAGTTCTGGAGCTTGGTCAATTAAAAAAATAAATGAAAAAAGTTCATGTTTAGGCTAATTTTGAATACGTTCACTGTAAAAATGGCAATAGAGGTTAAACTAAAGGCAACAATTTCTAATTAAACTCGATGGTATTGATATTGACTGCGAATTCCTGAGTGTTGCATGGTAAAAACTGGAATTTTGCAATTATTGGGAATAGTTTTAAATCTCAAAAATAGCATTAAAGTGTGTTTTGTTTTAGGCCCACGGTTTGTGACATGACTTATCAGAGTTCAACATTTTGAAAAGGTTCGACAGCGGTCACACTGAACTTTACACTAAACTGATGCCTTACAAGCAAACCGTGCCATGACAGTCCTCTCTCTCTCCTCTCTCTCTCACTCACTCACTCACTCACACACACACAAACACACACTCACAAACACACGCTTGTACAAACACACACACGTCGACCCCTGCAGATTCTGGGGACCCGGATAAGGACAGTCCCGGTTGTAAAAGGAGACGCACGCGGACGAATTTCACCGGGTGGCAGCTGGAGGAGCTCGAGAAGGCTTTCAACGAGAGTCACTATCCGGATGTGTTCATGCGGGAGGCGCTCGCGCTCAGGCTTGACCTCGTGGAATCCAGGGTTCAGGTAAAGACACAAAGAAATCAGTCAAATGTTCTGGGAGGCAATTATTCATTCGTTTTGTTGAGTGGAGGGAAAACAGATATAGTTTCGACTTCAGACGTTTTAATGCATTTCATTTGGATACTTCCATGTCGAAATCTACAAAAGGTTATTTGAAAAAGACGTCAGATGGCTGTTTGTTTTGTGAAGACATACTCCACACACAGATAGCTATTTGTCAATTATCAAAGCATCAATAAAGGGTCTCTTTTGAATTATGCATGGGGGCCACCTATTGATTTATGGGTTAATAAAAACAAGGCCATTTACTGAGCAAACCAAGAGGTGAAAATGGTAATTAGACTTCTTCCTTTACATTCAGTTATATATCAAATGATTTAGCTTACATCTGATTAATCTGCAATTTATTCTCAATTCCACCCTTATTTGTTTACATGTTTACGTTGTTCAATTTAAAGTTTAAGATAATGCAATACATCAATTATATCCTTTTATTATTACTATTATCATTATTATCATTACTATTATTTAAAAATACATATTTTTTGGTGTTGACAAAATACACAAAATGATAGTAAAAGTATGTACAATATTTTAAGATCAGCCTATGCTATATTCACACTTTTTACACATCAATTAACAAATAATAATAGTACAAATATGATTGTTTAAATAATAATGATTATTATATTATAATAGTAATATTGTTGAGATTATTGATGCTAAAACGCTGAAAAAGAATTATTACAATTTAACAAAATGCAAGACCTTATGATAACTTTTTTTTATTAAAGGATCAAAATACATGTAATTTTGTTGAAGATGATGCAACCATCTTTCACATTCCACCATTATATTTAATCTGATAATAACAGCTTAATAGCATCATAATAATGATAATAATACAAGAAAGACATACAGGTTTAACACGTAGCCTGTTATTTGCTCAGCATGTAGAAACTGTGCATCCATGTATGATATTCTATGCCATTTAATGTTCATGTATTTCTGAGCCACATACAATTCGCATGCACGAGCAAAAAGCGGGACGGAAGCAGAGCTCCCCGTTGCTGCATGTTGTTTTGGGGGATTTCGCTCCTAAACCTCAGATTATTGTTCCCCCAAGCTGCTTAGCGCGCCTTTATCACCAGGTTTGCGGGGGAAAGATATAACCAACATTAACAATTCATAAGAGGCGCCATTGTCGCACAGGATGTCGGTGTCCCGTCCTTATTATGCAACGTTTCGCGGATCGTTCTCCCGCATGCTAAACTCCTGGCTGTTATCAGCGCGGAACATGCGGCCCTGAGCGCGCCCAGAGGCCCGGCAGCGAGGGGGCTGTCGGGGCGGGTGGAGGCTCCGTCTCTTGGCGCGGCGCGGTGCGGAGGAGAGTGTTGAAGCCCCGTATGAGCGGAGGGCTGAGCGCAAGGGAGCATACAGAGACCGGATATTGCTGATTTCGCTCCGGTACAATTAAATGTAAATTGGTGGAGTTACCCATTACGCAGACGCACTGGTAATTAACAGCGGAACATCTGTGTGCATCTGCTGGTCCACCGCTGTGACCCAAAGTAACCCAGCGCAGGCTTCTCCTCACACCTTCAAGGCTGCAGTAAACTAAGACGCTGATCGGCAGGCGGCAGTGATCTCACTTGTCTCAGGGCTTTTGTGGAATTTGTTTGGATTTGTAGGCAATCTGGTTTTGTCCTACCATCTGATAAGCGCTCTGACACTGATTTATCACCACTGCTGTGGCAGGTGTGAGGTCTGTTGTCTAAACACACACACACGCCAGAAGTGACATTTTGCTGCATTCATTTTTATTGGAGGGGGATAAATTATTAAGAACAATTTAATCCAAGAAAAACAACCCCAAATACACAAACTCGTCCTCGTAAATGACAGTTCATTTGGGATGCAGCTGGCAGAAAGTGAACATTTTGGTGTCCATGTGTTTATTGCAGGGATGTGTTGCATCAGATTGTGGAGGGGTTCATGTTGGTGGTGTATGCATGATGTAGTTTTACAAGTCCAGCCTCAAGGAAATGAATGTGCTGTTTTATAAAGACTTGCACAGTATTGTTGGCCCACACTTGTTTATTGTTGATTCACTTTCGGATTGTTTAGTCTGTAAATCCACAGAGCCCAAAAGTTGTTTTCAATTAGCCTTTTCTTGTCCAACCAACAGTCCAAAACACAAAGATATTTAATTTACAAAAATACATGAATACAAATCCATCCAAAAACCATGAAAAACAAGCTAATGTTTGGCATTTTTAAATGACTTCTATGAATATTTGGTGATCATAATGGTTGACAATGAATTATCTGGTATAATAATCCATTAATTATATTTTAGCACCAATCCCAACAAAACTGCAAAACCAAATTGATATGAATATTCTGAACCAATTAATAAATGGTGTTTTGACAGATGCTGACATGGAAAGAAACTATAATCATCAAACTACAATCATCTCACGTGTCGATTTTCCACCTGTGTGTGTGTGTGTGTGTGTGTGTGTACGTGTGCACAGGTTTGGTTCCAAAACCGACGTGCGAAGTGGAGAAAGAAGGAGAACACGAAGAAAGGGCCGGGGCGGCCTGCTCACAACTCCCACCCGACCACGTGCAGCGGCGAGCCCATGGACCCCGAGGAGATCGCACGCCGGGACCAAGAGCGGGCCGAGAAGAAGAAACGGAAGCAGGAGAGGAAGCTGCTGAAGTCCCAGAACAAGCTCCTCGCGGGCGACAGCTTCCACACGCCCGGCGGCTCAGACAGCGACAGCGGGGTCTCCCAGTTCACCGACAGCGAGCAGCAGTCGTCGAGCGTCGGCAGGACTATTCACATTGAACTGCCAGCGACAAAGGGTGCAGGGGGACACCACACCGAATCCAGCTGTGACCAAACACGACACGACTTCAGCCAACTGCAAAACCAGCAAAACCAAAGAACGGCGGGAGAACCGGAGCAGGTCTCTCCATGCAGCACGCACAGCTCCAGTCCCGGAGGCCCGAGGTCCTCCGCCCTGCAGAAGCGCAACCCTTTCAGCGTGGAGAGCCTCCTTTCCGACGCCACGCCTAGACGGAAACCTCATCTGGACTTCCCCTCGTTGCCCAGTCAGAGGACACTGGTGGGTAAAGGTCACTTCTTGCTTTACCCTATTACCCATCAGCCCTTGGGCTTTCTCGTGCCCCAAACGGCCCTGAAGGCCTCACCGTGTCAGGACAGCATTCACAGGCTCAGCCTGGGACAGAGGTGTCTGGCGAGCGAAGGGAGCCCCGCTCCCTCCGACCTCTCCGGCTTTGTCGCCAAGCCTCTGACCTCGGACCGCGTGGAGCATCACCACGATCGCATTAGCAATAGGGCGGACGGAGACACAGACGTGGAGGAGTGTGGCGGCGACTGCAGCAATGGAAGGCTGCCCGGTTCTCCCCCACCAAACGGGCTGAGCTCCACGCGTTCCGGCGACAGCGGCGACGAGAGGAGGTTGAAAGTTACGACGGAAGCAGCGACAGCCGACGAGCTGTGCGCTGAAGGGACGGGTGCAAGAGAGGAGCGAGAGTCTCCGGACCCCTGCGAGTGTCTCGAGGCAAACACAGACTGTCAAGAAACACCCGGAACAGATGGAGAGGATGTCGATATGGACTAACACTCGCGAGGAGCAAACATAAACAAAGGACCAGGAACACCGCTCAGACGATTCAAACATTCCCAAAGCTCTGCTGAGACACTCGAAAAAACATATCAGGAATCAGGAGACTTTAATTCTCATCTATTTTTTAATCATAATATGTGATCAATCCAGATGCTCCCCCCCCCTCCTCCCCCCCAAAAAGCTGCGGCTGTCCTCCCATTCAGGCTTTAGGGCCTAAACACCTAGAAGCAGGTTCTTTCTCTCTGTTTTTGGTGACTAACTTGTAACAAAAAAACTCGGCCACAATAAACACCGTTACACACAACAAAGATCCTCAGATATTGTATAAACGAGAAAATGATATTTATATGTGAACATTTTGATAAATAAAGTTATTGTTCAATTGAATCACTGTCTTTCTAGGGCCCTGTTGAGGGGGGGGGGGGTGCTGTGTGGCAGAACCTTGGATCATGGCGGATGGAGCTTTGTCATGTTACAGCAGATAAATCCTCTTTTTTTTCTCTGTGTAGTGAGCCAGAGCTCGGCCTCAAGTCCGTCTGGCTGTTTGTATTTATTGCTTTAACAAATTTATTCATTTGAAAGGCCGAGCTGGAATGAGGTTAGTGGCCGCGGGCTATAGGACCCTGCGCCTCCTGCTGAGTTTTGATATGAAAGTAATTATTTTCCCACTGGCTGCCGCGGGTCTCGAGGCAATGTTTTTTTTTTTTTTTCCTCCTCCTTTCAGCCCAAAGGGTTATTAGACATTACCGATTTCTAGTGATACGGAATCACATAAACTTCCTACAATAATAGAATTAGCATGAAAGGCAGGGGTGTCAAATTGAAATGGGAAAATAATAGCCGCGCCAGCTGCATCGTGTGTGTGTGTGCGTGTGTGCGCATAGTCTATTGAGCGCGAGGAGGAGGAGGAGATGGTGGTAGATTCTTGGGGCGGAATTTTCATGAGCTGCCGCGGTTGTCAGACGGCCCTTGTAGTCTGCTATATTAAGATAGATGTTCGATGATATCCCTCATTGTTCTGTCGCTTATATTGATGTTGCTGCGTTATCGCCCTATTGATCATGTGTCGCACATAATAGGACAGGCGCGCGCCCGCCTGCCTGCGCCTTTTTACAAAAGCGCCGGGGCCCCCTCGTCATTTGTTCTAATAGGACTGCGAGTCCCTCGGGGGGAGACAGATAAAGATATAGGAGAGGGAAGGAGGGGGGGGGGGGGGGGGGGGGGGGGGGGGCGATGTGCCATGGCTTACATTAATATTTTTTTGACCAATTGTTGGCTGAGCTAAACAAAAAAAAAAGTAAGAAAGAAAGTGAAGAATGGCTGAATTAAAAGATGTTTTGGGACAGAAGAGGAGACAGATTATCCTTAACGTGCAGGTGTGTGTGTGCCCACGTACGCACGCGCGCCCGTTAGGGAAAATAGTGTGTTTAGCTTATGAAGTGTAAACGCCACCAATTCCCTGGGAACTGAAATCCCAATTATTAAAACCATTAATTCTGGCGAGCCGGTGCGCGGAGGAGCCGCGTTGACAGCCCGGCTAAATATCCCTGATCCCTCCCGGTCACCTCGCCTTTATTTGCAAATAAATTGAGGGGGTTCCGAGGGACAGAGCTTTACTTTGCCGCGCCGACCTAAAATGAATTTCCGTGCCTGAGTCCCTTTAATAATATTTACATAATTTTCGCTCAGTGACTCTGCTATTTGCGCAGTAGGAAGCGGGGGGCTTATAGGAAAATAATTAGACAAGAGGACGAGGAGGGAGCGAGAGTGAAAAACAGCAGGAGGAGGATGGGTTAAGACCAGAGCTGAACACTAAATTCCCAGACAGCTAAAATCAATGAAAGTAATAACCCTATTATTTAATTCATAAGGACATTATTTCCCCACAAGGCCTCGGGAAACGTCCCCTTCGACCGAAACAATCACATTAAATCGTTCATTCCGCGTGCGCGGTGTGAAATTTCTACTTTTATTCTGTCTTTCTTTCTTTTTTTGGAGGGAGGAAACGCTTTTATTATAATCGTTTGGCTTCAAGAGTGTGATTAATTAGAAAATATAGGTCTGATCTCCCTTCAGCGAGGCCTATATAGTGTGTTTGTGCTGTGAGTGCACGTGTGGAGACACAACGAGCTCATAAAGTGCGCCTTTGTTGTAGATTACAGGCCCTCTTTTCAAAATAAATGAACTAAAAAATAGGGTTTATGATTTTACTTCCATACCATCAGAGGCACCATACAGCCCAAGTATCTCACTACACCTGCTGTTCATTTGGACGTGGCTTTAATTACAGGCCTCACAATCAGGGACGTGCAATGCATCTGGAGGCGAAATGCCTTTTAGAAGTAGAACTCGAACAGATTATGGTGCAAATCCTCTGAAACAGCTTTGGTTTAGTACGTTGGATGCTCTTTTCATGTAAAGGAAAAACATGTCTGCATGTCTAAAGAAGACATTCTTACTTTTTCTGTCCATTTTTGGAAGAAAACGCCTGTGTGTCCGACCAGAAACATGGTCCATCAGACTGTAACTTCTATCCACCTATCTAGCTAGGCATCTATGGGAGAGAGAGTGGGAGAGCGAGAGAGACAGAGAGAGAGAGAGAGAGACAGAGAGAGAGAGAGAGAGAGAGACAGAGAGAGAGAGAGAGACACAGAGAGAGACAGAGAGAGAGAGATTTCGATGGCACGAGCACAAACGACCAATCGATCAAGCCGTGCCTCGGACCGGGACAGGCCCTCCCGCTGTGTCTGTGCCGCTCATGCATCACACTTTATGAATTCAATTTCAAACCGGGAGAAATTTTCAATTTGAGCGCGCGATCATTACGGCGTGGGGGGAAAAGCGTAAATTGTTTTTGCTCTATTATGCATTCGGACGCCATCATTTTTCTTTCTAATTACCGAGGTGTCAGTGCGGCCTGTCACCCGGGCGCTGATTTTCAATTTAACTGATCATCATACATTCATTTTCCCATTTGATAAATCTGCTATCTAGACGCGCCCGCCATGCCCGGAATATTAAGCGGCGCCGGGGCGCAGTAATAGGGGGATGTGTATGCGGCAATGAGCGCGGATCAGCCAGCTAATTTAGCACCTTCCACATTCCCCGTCTCCATCCCCCATTTCCAATTCTCAAGAGGAGGCAAGAAAAAAAAAAAAAAAAAGCCAGGAGAGGAGAGAGTCCAATGGCTGCCTATAACCTCCAAGAGTGGAAAAGAAGAAGGAGAAGAAGAAGAAAAACACCCCGAGGTTAGAAAGAATCAGAGAAATAATGTCAGAGAAGAAGAGAAAGTCCTCCAATCTCACGCAGTTTAGAAGCGGGATTAATTAACGCTAATTGAGTTCTTCAATACGTGTTGTTTTTATTTAATAGAAACAGATTTGCACAATTAATTATCGACGTCATTTCAAGAACCTATTACAACCTTCCCCCCTCCTCCCTGACTCTCCATCACCTCCCTCGCTCCGACACGGAGTAAATTAGCAGCTTTTGTCATCAGGTTTAGGCTTCTTTGATCCGGACTGCAGGGCCTGCAGCCAGCAGCAGCCATCCTCTGTGAGACCATATTTGATTTAGTAAGCGGTTTTGGTTACTCAGTCAAAGTATTGGTTGTAGATATCACGATGAAGGGACTAGGCCTGATAGTAAACTGCATATTATTAAATCATAATAAATAGAGATGATGCATTCAACAGCAAAACAACTTAAGGTCCACTTGCACGGGTTTCAGCACAATAAAGCGTCTATCAAAGTTATTATTTCTCACAGTTCACTGATATACTGATGAAGACCATGAGATGTGGATGAAAGCTCTGGAACAGTACTTCTAAAGTTTAGTTTTTAAAATGTATTATTATTTTTAAGGTCAAGAATGACAAGCGATAGCTCATGTGACAGATTTACCAAAAACTAAAGTACCCCCCCATTTATTTAAAATCACTTAGAACTCAAACTAATTTATTTATGAACCAATCACCTTTAAATCAATTTACACATCCTACACATTAAAGACAATCTAAATATTATCAAAACTAATTATAGTTATGAAATTAAAGTTAATTAGAACTATTAGAGAACTTCTAAGTAATACTTTAATAGCCTGTCAGACAAACCTTTCTCTTTCATCCGAAGCGGTTTATTTTTGATCCTAATGTGGTCTTTTGAAAACTCATTAACAGCTCAAAACAACGTTTTATTACATTATACTTCATGACTTTCCCTAATTCTACCAAAAAAGTGCATAGAAGCATGAGTGTAACCTGCAGTGACCTGGAGAAACTGTCACATTGCTGCTGTTTGGTCTCAGAGCCTCCTGCTGTAAAACATGCTTACATGACGTTTTCAGCTCTTGGTGTTGAAGGTATTTTAAAGCAGCGCTCTCACAAATAAGTCGATTTGGATTTATGTTATTGGAGTTTCATAGCAGTTGAACAGGGAGTTGCATCTCTCTGAAATTGATTGTCAAACAAAAAAACAGTAATTAAGTATAAAACACACTGTACATTTGATTGTCTGTGATCAAAATACTTTTTAGCAAACACATTATAAATGATGTTATACATTTGCTCATGCAAAGCCCATGTAAAAGAAACATGAACTCTTTCCTCATGTGGTGTATCAACACTGCTTTATGGTCATGTTGGCACGTTGTCTTAATGTGCAAGAGGAGCAAAGGAAGGGTTCGCTAATACTTTTCTTAATGTTGGGTTTTAATAAGGTCAGAAAAAAGTAAATATGTTTGATGTATATCTATTATTATTTTTATTATTATTCATTTTACACTTACAGCTTTGCAACCTCAAACAACGAGGAAGTAAAATCAAAGCCAAAACAAACACGTTGGGGGTTTGCACTTAATATTTTTTTCTTTTCTTTCAATATCTCAAAACCCCCTTTGGGGTTTGTAGATGCTGACTGAGACTCACACATCCCAATAAGCCCACCTTGTTTAAATGCCAATAAGTACAGTCAGAGGCATTGTGTGCGTGTGTGCGTGTGTCTGTGTGTAATGAACGTTTATGGGCACAAAGCAGCTTTGGTTTTGTCGTGTTCTTTGTTTCATTAGCCCAGTGGTTGTAATAAATGCCAGCGAGCCAACGGGATAGATTTTAATTAAGTCAGTGAGAGATGAGTGGAGTGACACAGAAAGCGGGGCAGGGCGGGGGGAGATGGAGTTGGAGAGGGGGGCATGGTAGGGGGAGACAGCTTTTCAATAAATCGGTACGCTCAGGGGTTAGTCGGTGATTTCCTCAGCAAAGTGTTGGGGCCGAGCAGGAACTCGCAGTAATTTGGTTGATAAATCAGCGGCGTTAGGGGCACGAAGCTCGCAGCTCGACCGGTTGGTTCTGCGCGTGATTTATGTGTTACCCGGGGGTCGTACACAAGCCCGTGACAGTCCAGGATGAATTAACCAGGAGCCCGCGCGCTCCTAATGAGCGGGTATTATTTCGCTCACACCCCTTCCTTCAAAAAAAAAAAGAAAAAATAACAATGTGAAGAACGAGCCTGGCACACGACCCTCCCCTCCTCCTTCCTCCCCCCCCCCTCCACTGTGCCATCCCTGAGGTGTCGCATTGATTCAGCATCAGAGAGTTAAAACACACACACACACACACACACACACACACACAGATGTGTGTGTTATTTATCTACGACAAATTGTTCAATAGAGGTCTGGCACCAACTGGTTGGGGTTAACCGAAGCGTAGAAGTGACAGACACACTGACCAAAGATTCAACAACGCTGAACAATTTCATCACGTAGGCTATTGATCAGCAATAATAACTGTGTATTTTTAAAAATGCTCCACGTTGGACCTACAGTACAGTACAGACAGTCACGGGGGACGTATTTAGATCCTGTACGAAAGTAAAGTGGCACTAAAGAAATCCTCTTACCGAGTCTGAAGTAGAAAGACACAAGTCATCAGCATAAAGGCCTTTGTGTTCCAGAGGTGTGACAAATAAAGAACACGGAAAACACGAATATTTAGCATTCAAATCTGAGAACGTACGCCGTCATCAAACCCAATGACATAAAAGCAAACCATGGACATGTTTTATGATCTAACTAGCTGACTTTATGTTAAATAATAACGTTTTAATTAGCAATATTAGCTTGCCGTAGCGCTAGCTAGCTAGCTATTTTGGCGTCTTTACTATAAGCATCTGGTGATGTGTGTGTTATGTAACCTTTATGTTGAAGTTCAAGTAAGAGTATTACAAACTCTTCCTCGGCATCTTCCTCTTCACAAGATTTTACATTTGGTTTAATAATAAATTTGAAGCGTGTTGTGATGTAAAACCCCTATACATGTGTTTACATACTTTCTGTATGGTGCCTCAAGTACCTTTTGGTCTCTTACTCCCAATGGACATCATAGATAATATCATCAGAACATGGGAGTCAAACGTAATCTAAAAATACGTGCATCATGTCTGCGGGTCCACATTTGATTGAGTTATGACTCAGAGAAAGAGCACAAGTTTGGATAACGATTGCATCTGCCGTCCCACGTTTCTCCCCCCACGCCTCCCCCTTCAACTCTCCGGCGCCCCGCAGTTTGAAGACCTCTGCTTTACGTTAATCAAAGCCACAACAATAAATGTGTACGTTTTAGGAATTCAGCTCACTGTTTGTGAAGCAAATCAAAGGATGAGTTTGCAAATAGAACCACTGTCCAATTATCAATCAGCTAATGTTTCCATTGAAGAAAAGGTTCACACTTCTGTGAGTCAGTCTTTGGACAATTATTGGTCGTTGACCCCCATTTACGTACATTGAAATCGCTTTAGAAAAGGCATCTCATTGCAACCTGTATGGTTATGAGGACTAATTACAGACAACAATCAGTCTTTCAATGCACAAATGGGCAAAATAGAGTTAAACATTTATTTTTTTACTGCTGCAATGTCAAACATTTGTATCAGTCTCTGAAAACAAAACAGATGAAAGGTATGAAAGACTAAACCGAGCAGAGATTTGATAGGCCCAGAGTAATTGATCTTATAGTGTGTCACACCTCCTGCTCACAAAGAGATAGTCCGTCCTGTGGAGCGAGACGTTTCTTTTGGAAATGTGAAAAGGCCTCATAAAGGCTGAGAACGTGAATTTGTGGGTCTTTGTTGTTTACAGGGTCACAGTCAGCCAAACACATTATACACTGTGGCCGCTCCTTTTTGTTATCTTTTGTACAAATGTGTATGTTGCCGTCATGTGACCTCCGAGCAGCATCTCAAACTGTTTGCTCTCAAGCGTTAACGGCAGAAGGTCACGACTCCTCAAAGTCCTACAGCTCAGTGCACCAAGGGATTGTATTTGTTCCAAACTAAAGGCACGTGGTAACATAGCCTGACCATGAACGGCACACAACAAGCTGACCAACTCCAACTATAAATTAATACTTTGATTGTGGATTTTTTTACAGCTGTCATTTTCAAATTGACTACAAATCCTACACTTAAATGAGTTTTGTGCAGTGTCCCTGTGGCACTCTATTATGAACGTGTGATTTGATCAGATATAGAGATATATTAAGATATAGAGATTAAGATATGACACATTGATATAGAGACATAGATATAGAGATAGATTGAGACATAGTTATAGAGAGACATATATTAGAGATTGATTTAGAAATATATCGAGATATAGAGATAAAGAAAAACAGAGACAGAGACCAATTTAGACATTGATATAGATTAGAGATAGACATATCTATATGTGTGTGTGGGGGGGGGGAGTGAACCAAAAATGTCAACATATCAGCTCAGCCTATCATGCCTGTGGCGCTTTTGCCGTTTCTAACTGCATTCTCCATTACATTTTGGTTTAGGCAACACAACTACCTGATTAGGTGAAGTAAAATGTCCTGTTTTGGGTTAAAATACGTCACTTTTGGTACGTCACACACGACATGAACACCAGTCTCCTGGGTGAAAGTCCTATGTTGATTTACCCCTTAGGCAGACTTTGCTTAGAAACAGATGAGTGGTACGTCAAAAACAAACATAAGCAGGAGAAAATACGTTCCCTCGAACTGTAGTTGACAATGCATTTTCATCATATCAGAACGTAATATCAGTCACTTTTCCTACAAACAACAGCCAAATTGTGAGACCAATGTGTTTTGGCTTGTGGCTTTCATCGGGATCATCCTAACCGCTCCATTGTCAGCGTATTAGCGCACAGACAATTGCATTGATGACATTTGGTGACTGGCCAAAAAACTATGATTCATCGTCATTCAAATGTACAAGAGTGGGGACATAAAAACGTTAGGAAGTAACTGTAAGTGTCAATGAGCATTAAATCACAGCAGCTACAATTCATATTCCCCACTCCACTATTTGTGGGCTGAGAACTCAATAAATCGACGATTTAAAAATCAGTTCACTTGAACCTAAACGCTCAACACTGCAGCAAGAGCAGCCTCTGTGCTGTGGGCCGAGGCTGGAAAACTTAGACATGGGGCTTTGTTTGAGCTTTAATATGGACCAATGATAGATTTAAATTGAAATATGCTATTTGAGTATGTAATGACAAATGACATAGCAAGGGAAAACATATAATAAACAGCAAAGCCCCTTCCTATCTGATGAAAACTGATGATCTGAACATGAAATCAAACTATCACAGGCAGAAAGGCATTAAACCCTTTACTGTTGATAATGTTGACTTCATTGAGGGTATAATAGTGAGGCCAGAGCTATAAACAAGAACATTTCACACTTCAAAAGTCAAAAATATGCCAACTCGGCTGTTATACACGCTTTAAAGTTCATAATATTCTATCTGAATTCATGATACCAGTGCTGCTATGCCCTGCCATAAAGGTACAACAGGTTGAATTAATAATATTGATAACAGCCTTACAATCACATAAACTTTACTGCGGTGATGGATAGAAATCAAACGGAAAACTTGTTGAGAAAGAGTTGTTGATGTTTTACAAACAATCAGCTTTTTTGCTTGTATGCCCATTTTTTTTAATCAGTCACAATTCCACCATTTTCAGTTTCTTTAGAGCCGGTTAGGTTTTTCATTGAACTAAAAAGTAAGGAATCTCTGACGGTTGTTGACAGACAGACAATCTGCTCTACTTCATGCTTGGCGGGTGTATTGCTGGGGTTCCAAGGTAGTTCCCTGTTGAATTTGGTGCAATTTGGACACCCAAATTCAATATTAATACGATTTCAATAAAAGAGCACATAGCTCTGGGCAGCAGCGGGGGCGGGACTTGAGGCCTCTGCAGACTGAGTCCAGCATGTTGACCACAGCGGGCCTGACTTACATTCACCACATTTCTTTTGGCATGAATGCTGGAAAAAAGGTTAAAACAGACTCCTCTTTACTTCTCTGGAGTCAGCAGACAGCCAGCTGGAAGCAGAATCCCTATTTCACTGGTGTTTTCGCAACTTCCCCAGTGAGTAAAGACTTGATACTAAATGATAACGCTAATTACATTAAAGCCAGCAAAATACCTCTGCTGATTAAATCAATGCTCTACTTTATAACCGCGGTGGTTATGTCAAAGCAAGGGACTAATAGGCCTGTTTGGAATTCACCTCCGCTGAGTGTTCACCGGTGTTTCTGACTGCAAGGACAGTGATTTGGGTGTTTTTTCAGGGGCGGGTTTAATGATTAGACGAGTGACTTACTTTCCTTTTCACCCTTTTTCTAACTGGAAATTGTTGGTGTTGGCAGTGGTAGAAGAAGTACTAAAACATGTTTTCATTGCTATCTTTTCCTATAAATACCACACAGTAAAAGTCCTGCATCAATGTCAGCAGAATGTACTTGAATGTGCTGAACGGCTGTTCAATTGAAGCTTTCAATTCTAATATGATGTTGAATAGTGAAATGAATAATAGTACATCATAAACAGTAACATGTCTTTGTCAGGTAAGTGTAATGCTATGCCTAACGGTAAAGTCTGTTTTCCGTGGTTTTTCCTGTGAACCAGACTGTATTCCACCGGTGTTTCTGACACTGAGGAGACACACGTGTGTGTGTGTGTGTGTGTGTGTGTGTGTGTGTGTGTGTGTGTGTGTAAAGTTGTTGTATATTGGTATACTTGTCAGACCATGCAGATTACAGAAATGTTGATTCTTTTCATGTCAGTAACGAGGTAAGTCAGGGTGGTATATTATCTCCGTTCTTGTTTAACCCCGTATAGTGATGACTTGTCTGGGCACAGATTCTACATGTTTTTCATCATCTTATGATGAATCATTTCATGTATGCAGAGGCTTTGGTTTCTCCCTGCTGTGTTGGTCTTCAGCAGTTGTTGAGTGTAAACTCTCAATATAGAGCAGATTTTTACAATGCGATTAACTCTCAATAATAGTAATATAATAACTGTAAAAGAAGTGGAGATGCTTTTAATGTAAGCAGTGAGGTCCAATACCTTTTAGAGATTATGTTATGGATTATTGGGAGTTATGTAATGTTATGTAATAGCATTGACGTGCTAACGCTAGACAATGATGTGGTGAGGTACTGGGCCGTTTTTCTTTTACGTGGACGCGTAATGTTTTAGAAACGTACATGTTGGGGGTGGATCTAAAACACCCTACTTTGACCCCGGACTCTGCTGTTTCTGTGCCTTTTGAAACCAGAAGTCAACATTGACTTATTTGTGACATAACTTTCGTACTTTAGTAACGCCACTCCTCTCGTTATTTCAACCCAAAAAACGCCTTGTTCCAAACTTAACCAAGTCGATTTTTTGCTGTAACAAAGCAGGGGCTTGCGTAGGCGCACTAAACGCTCACGTTGCTTGACATTTGTATGAAAACCTGCGAAAAACAACTAAATATATTCAAAATATATCTATATCATACGATCCGTTGTATGAGGATACGATGGAGTTTATCAAAAACTTATGTCCTCTCAGCTTAAAAAAAATTAAATCAATTTCAATGCCAGTGCGAAATTGCGATGCGGGAATACGGAAAATGCGCGATTCATTTTCTGCATGACAATTATTAACGTCTGTTCTAGTGCAAATTATCTGTGTTGCCTTGTTCCATTTTTGTCAACAAGGCCCAATGAGTTTCCTCCTAAATAGTGCCCAAGTCCACTCAACAAAAACCTATGCAGACAGGGGCTAGCATTAACTACGCAGCACATAAACTAATCAAACCCAAATTTGATGCGAATGCTAACATTAAGAAAATCCGTGCTTGGTGTGCAACGGCTTTAAGTCCAAATAACATTCTGTCTGTGTAGAGTGAAAACAAAACCAATACAGGGTGTCTGGTACTGAAGCCAAGGGGTTAAGAAGCACACCCCGAAAACTCAACGGTAATGGTTCGATTCCTACCGGTATCTTATGTTTCAAATTTCTTTTTTTAATTGACTCAAAACATAATCTTAAAATTAAAAACAAAAAGCATCATGAAAAGTCTTTTAAACCGACTCCATACCAGAATATTGTAATTTTAGAATTCTTTTTTTTTAGGGTATGCCGTCTCAGTACATAACAGCCTTTAACAATAACATCGTTCCCCACACATGTCAGATGAAAACGGTTGTTTTGAAGCTCGTCATTCAAACTATCTGCAATGGAAACATGGAGGGGTAACGATAACAACAATAGCAGGGAAACCATAGTCTGTGTGGGTGAATGCACCCAAAAAAGGACATACTGTTGCCGTAAACATGAAACGTTAAGGGTTAATTTGATTTATATTGCTCTTTAGCTCAATGTGTTTTCAATGTTTTCCTTATGAAAAGCGAATTAAGTGGATGAAAAACATGCTGATATTGTGTTAAGATATTTTGTTTTATTTTCTCTTTTTGCATGAAACACAGAATTATTTTTTCAGAGAAGTATTATTTCTGACACCAAGGTGTAAAAACCAGCAAGGCACAATATGGATAGTCATGTACCAAATCCCAGAGGGTGGTAATCCTTGAATTTTAAAAGAGGACTGAGCAGGCAGCTAAAGCCACCCTTAAGTAGAGTCTCCAGATGCTACTGTTTGTAAATCTGCCAGTTGGAAAACATTATGGACGTCTATAGAAATGACAGAAGACTCAAAATCTCATCAACAGAGAGAGAGCAGGACAAACAGAGACATTTGCTAACATCGTGTGGAAAAGTCTGGAGCAAGGGCATTTCCATATTTCCAAAAATCTATTAAAGCAAAGAATTAAATACTTCATCTGCCAGATCCCAGCGCACACATGCCAGGAGTTTGTATTATAAACGCACCGGTAGTTGAAACTTTTGTTTTACTCATGTGCGCTAATCTCCACCCTATCCTGCTCCTACTATAATTTTGTTAGACTATTTCATATTTATTTAATAAATGCCCACAATGCAAATTGTAACTTTGTGTGTCGAGAATTAATGGGAAAAGCCCCAACTGTTAAGTCGTAAAATTTGAATTAGAAAGTCCCCATGTATTGCATATCAAACATTGTTTAAAGCCACGCAGAATAATTGAATTGTTCTGCTGGTCTAGGTCTGATTTGTTGAACTAAATTCTTTGGCTGTCGAAGTGTGATACAAGATTTTCTGCAAATTCCATTAAAGACACGGGGATCTTTTGTGTATTTGTGCATCTCCAATACATATCAAGCATTTTTTTTCATCTTCCCTTTCGTGTCTTCTCCCTATCTAAGCCCCGGCTCTGTCACTGCTTATCCACATCTTCTCCGCTTATCTGCATCGAGCCCCTCAGTGAGATTTCAACCACTGTGACATGCAGTGAAAGCAGAGGCTGCCAGTCAGCTGTGCCAAAGAGATTGAAATCAGAGACGGGGAAACGGGCGGAACGAACCAAAAAGGGAGAGGGGGGGGTTAACAAAAAAGAAGGTAAAGTTAATATAATTTCATTTTTGACCCTCTGCGGCAGGAAGCGGCCGTCATATACAGTATAGGCGTATAGAAACTGAGTGCATTAAATCAGCTCATGTAAATGTCAGCTTGTGTATCCCTGCATTGGAAAAATACAAACACATCTGGGAGAAGGTCTGCTCTAAGTTATTGGGCTGGTTATTAAGCAAAGCTTTTAATGTCAAACTCCCATACACACACCATGAAAGTGTGTCTAACACACACACACACACACACACACACACACACACACACACACACACACACACACACACACACACACACACACAGAGTAGCCTGGTAGGAACTTTGTGTTTTAGTCAGCTAAGTTTCACACGTCGGCGAGAGGTGTCCTTGCTTTCCACTGGTGTAATTATCACTCCGGGAGAAGTGTTTCATTAGGAAAGCTCTTCTTTCCGACACATTACTCACAGAGGGCTGGACACAGACACCCTGGACAACAGACACACATGCACACCATCCACTTCGTCGCCCCTCATTCTTGTCCTCAGTCCGATCTGTTTCGGAATTGTTCGCACCTCCTCCTGCTTGTTGTCCATATTTGTTCTTTGACGTTAACTCCTCAGTAAAACTGTCCGAGTTTCAAACTGCCCCCAACCAATTAATTCAACGAAGATGCTTTTACTTGTCGGGCCTCACAGTTTGCCGTCGAAACGTGCAAATCAACTTTTAACTGTTGCTGAGTGCTCAATTTTCCTTGGTTTTCAAACCATCGTTCAAGCCCTCCTCCATAATCTCCCTTTCTTCCTACATCCAACCTCATCATCTGTCCTCCCTTCCTCCTCCTCCATTCACTTCCCCCGCTGCCCTCTCTCTTGCAGGTCTGCAGGTTAATGAGTCGTGAAGTGTGAAAACTTCCTGAGACTCAACGGAGCTAAATGCTGTTTCCAGATGTGAGTCTACAACCGTCTGGATGTCCGCTTGAAATGAGTTAGAGAGGCAGGGGTGGTGCCGTACAGAGGGGTAGTACGTTAGAGAAGGGGGGTTCAAAAAAGATCTGAAAAAGTGAGAGAAAGAAAGAAAAAAGGGGGAGAAAAATGGGATGTGAAAAAACAAAGACGACATATTATATTTCACACAAACTGCTAGTCATAAAACTAGTGCTGAACATCATATTACGTACTTCTCACTACGTCTGCAGGTGACTAGTAAAAGGAAGTGTGCACTCATGTTGCTCTTGAGCTTTTTATTTATTTAGCAATGATTTAAAAACGTCATTTTTTCCTTTGTCAGATTTACAGCATCTACGGCAAACCTCGTAACCTTTGAAAAACGAAACATCGTTTCAACCAAAGTGAAAGGAAGTGAACACACCAGAGGAGCTGCTCGCATGCGAATGCTATCTTTATGTTTTCCTGAGAACGTGCAAATAAATAAAGAAGCAAAACAATACAACGATGACATTTTGAAATGTGATTACGGCCACATTGGATTATTACTTTTGAAACAATAACGTCAGAGATGCAGACAACCTACAGCATTCATGATATTATTGAGAGCCGGCTCCAAAACAACGGCTAACCCTCAAACATTTGGGTAATTCCAAACCCACTACTATCAATACAATTATATTCAGAATCATATTTGTTTTCACATGCAAGGAATTTGCCTCAGTGTTTTGGTGCATAACAATAGAATAGAAACAACAGAAGAGAAAAATGTGAATAAAAAAAATTTAAAAATACGATGAGAAACATGTACAATGTATTTGCTTTAAAATTAAAGACTTGTACAGAAGGCAACGTTTGTTCACAACTTGGGGCTAATCTGATGCTGATGATGTGATTGCATATAACAAGACCACAGTCTGCTAGTGCGCTGAGCTACATGCTAACATTAGGAGGATAACATGCTAACATGCTGATGCTAACATGCTGATGTTTACCATGTTCATCATCTTCGTTTAGCATGTTAGCATGCTAATGTTTGCTAATTAGCACGACAAACAAAGTGCAGCTGAGGGTGATGTCGTTAGCTCTGCAGGTGCTTTGGTGTTAAAAGTATTGGACGAATCAAAATTTTGACCTGATGTTAACGCTGGACGATAAAACATAGGATCACTGAAGTTATCACAATGAATCCTGAGGGGGACATGAATGCCTGTACCAAATGTCATTCCAATCGATGCAATAGGCCTGGATGTCGAGACGTTTTGCTAAAATACACTTAATGAAAAGTGAGAGAATCACCATAGTCAGTTGGATTCATCCTCTGGGAACCTCGAATGTATGAAATTCCATGGCAATCAATAAAATAATTGTTGAGATTACAAAGTCCAGGCGGACAGACAGACGTTCCACTGTCATCCCGAGTGCCATGCCTCTAATGTGGCTAAAAATAGAGTAAAAACTTCAAGAGCGCACCTTAAATCAGTAAAAATATTTTAGTTGGCTGATGTCCCTGGCTGTTATTTCTTCATCTCTGTAAGTACATTGTGAGAGACACAAAAATACAGAGTCAAATACCTTGTTCGTGCACGCATACGTGGCCAAATAATGCTGATTCTTATTCTGAAATCGACAGTGTGTGAACAGGACTCGCTGCTAACGACATTGGATGAATCTAAAAACACCTGCCAAATCAAAAGCTGGTCATCACCCACTGCACATCTGCAAGCACGCTTGTGGGAGTATGTACATGCATGCATGAGTCAATGTGTGTGTGAGTCTATAATCTGGCGTAAATAATGACATCTCTGTCCCCCGTCTTCTCCGCTGCCAACTCCACTAATTATTTATTCTTGGTCGCCGCGAAGGTGTCAAAGCTCACACTCCTGCTTCTAAAAAACAGAGGTCCCCTCTGCCTCTCTGGCAGTGAGGAGTCCTCATGTTTGTGTTTTCTGTACAGTGTAATTATCAAATTTAATTGTAGACAATCATTACTCATCTTGTTTGAATTTCATGCCAATTCCTTACATATTTCCTGAGATTTCTGCCACAATACAGCCGAGGTGTTTGTGGTGCTCAGAGCATCAGAAAATACATTTTGAGCATGAATCTACGTCCCTTACAGGTCCGTCAAAAAATGACGTCCAACTAAACACTTTTCCTTGACTTTATAAAGATTTAGAAAAAGATAACCTGCGTGCTAAGCGAATGTGACTGCTCTGACAATATGCAACTTTACTTATAACATAGAAAATGTGTAGAGTGACAAACTCAATAGTGTACTATTCAATTAAAGATCCACGAACATAACAGAATCACACCTCCGAAGATGTTTTCAGTTCATTGATAGTGTGCAATTAAATAGCAACGGACAATACGTCGCCTCAGTGAGAGTGTTTTTAAAAAAGTAAATAATTCAAGTTGTCAGTGGAAATTTTCAATCATCTATTTTTCATTTGGGTCAACAAATGGCATTCACAACAGCACTTTGTCTCTCTGTTGGTGTGTTTGCACTTATGAATAAATGTTTGTGTTTGCACGTGGGCGTGATTTAAGATTTAAGAGACTCTCCATGCTCGTCAGTGAGTGTGATTGAGCTCCGAGGGGTTATAGGGAAAATAAGTTGAGAACAGGCCAGAATCAATACCGTTTACCCAATAGCTTCGTAGCACGTGTGTGTGTGTGTGTGTGTGTGCATGTGTGTTTGTGGGTGCACGTGTGTGTGTATTTGTGAGTGCGCCTATGTGTGTTTACCTGAAGTGTGACTGCATTTAACGTGTCAAGTTGAGGAAAAACAACCAATTGCCTCTTAGCGCACGCTTTATTGACCAGTTGAACACACACACACACACACACACACACACACACACACACACACACACACACACACTGCAGGCGTATTGACTGGTTGATGGGAGAAACAGGTTTAAGGCAATTAGAGTAGTGTACTCTCCGCCAGAAACACACTATGATCCTTTTCACTGCAGTTAGCAAACTACCCCTAAAGTGTGACTGCTATTACGTCAATGGGAGAAAGTAAAGCTGCTGTATCGTCGTCACTATCACAACAATAGAAACTCTATATGGTTTACTGACTCATTATGTGAAGCAGAAAAACACAAATTTCACCTGGAATAGTTTTTTTCTACAGAGGGGTACAGTATGTTATAGGTGTGTTGTGTACTACTACAGATTAAACTCCTTGGTGGTTGTAAAGGCGCAAGGTCGTGCTTTTGGGAAATCAACAGTTTTTACAAAGTCAAACATGTTTTTTTAAGTGCAAATTAAATGGTGAGTAAGGCTACTTTACTGAAGTGTGGTGAAACTAATTAGCAGCGTGCAAACATCTTTTTCCAGGACACAAGGTGAGTAGATCATAACAGTGTTGTATTTAATTGGGGAGGTAAAAGTTGTTACGGCTTGTGGTAGTTTGTGCTACTTTTTGTTCCAGTTAAATGGTTTCCCTTCATGAATATATCGGGCTGTATTTCAATGAACCAGCCACAATAATACCACTCATCAACCAGATCGCACACTGGCCAATCATAGCGCAGCTTCGGCCATTTCCGAAGGTTTTCTCGATGTTCAGGGTGGTTTGGTATATTTGGAGCCTGTCATAATAAACGTGTCATTGTAAAGGAGGCATTTCTACGTAAAAACCTGTGGAGCTAACGTTAGCAGAGTATGTTCGCATACCATTACCTATCATTAGCACATCTATGCTATGCTAGCTACTGGAGGTATGCTAAATGTCTACACGTGCTGCTTTTGCTTTTTAAAGATTGTAACAGTGAATAAAAACCTAACCAGCTTTTCAGGAACAGTGTTTTTCCAGAATTTCATTGTCTTCTGTCTCGATCATCAGGTGTTGTTTCACTTTCACACTGTGATCTGTAGCTTCAGCTTCTATCTTTATCTTTTTCACCTGTTTTCACTGCCGAGTGTGACAACCAGGATATATTCTTCAAACACATCTGAAATCCTCTCTGAAATCGCTTTTTTACTTTTCAAATACTTAGATAATAGTGCAGTTAGTGACAGTGTGGGCTCCATGGTAACATAGCTCTGACAGCTTGACGGAGTAGCAGCGGGGGCGGGGCTAAGCGAAGGGTCAATTAAAGTGGTTGTTTTTGACATGTATTGCTTTAGAGGTTAATTTATGCCTTCAAAACTGTACTTTTTACGACACAACGTAAAGCTAATACGATAGTTCGTGAAGAGAATGAATACTTGGGTGTTAATTCATGTTTCATCAAGAACAGGAAATGTATCAGGAGGCAAAAGGTTGAGTCAAGTTATATAATGAGCAAAGGAGTAGTAAATAAAGAAAATAACCTTTGCCATACTGGAACACATACTTCTATGACATTTAAACTACAAACTGGACATGAAAGAAGTTGCTTTCTCGCATCGAGCGCTGTGGTCTATCCACTGTGAGTGTCACAGGGTCTAAACAGCTGACACTCTTTAATCAGATTTCAGTTAATTGGCGGGTTGACAGGAAGACCCCTAACAAAATAAAGAATGCTTGAACCTCACTGCTTTAGGAAGCATCTTTATTTCTTATCCTTCCATCTGTAATAGCAGTTTAATTAATTAATTCTGTGTCACATCAACAACAAAACCCTTCTCCGATTCGGCTCCCAACCTCATGTTAACACTGCAAACAACACAAACAACAAGTCACGACAAGTCCATTCATTTCCGATTGAACTGAGCGAGTGACGCGTGGAAGGTCGGAGGGTTAACGAGCTCGTCGGCTGAGAAAAGTTTGCCGACAAGTTGGCTGCACCTTTCGCAATCACTGGGCTATCGACAGCCAGGTTTCCACACGTTCTTTGTTTCTGTGATTTCATTTCATGACACAATATTCTGCTCAGTCAAAGTTGTACAAGTGTGTTTCTTTAATTTGAAAGACTACCGTTCGAGAAACAGAAGCGTGCCGTTTCATCACACTTTGTTTCATTTTCAGTTCGCTGAAGAAGACGATCATTATGCGAGGCTGTAGTACCGCCGTAAAAACACTGAGCTGCACTCGATCCACTACGCTGTTCAAACCAGAGCCTCTCACGCCGGCAACAACTGTTCAGAACAGAGCAACCCATCAACCAGGTCGCTGACATTATGAATGTGGGGTAAGGACACAAACTTGTCAAAAGGGGGTCCGTGATCAAACACAGAACTATTTGGGGTGCTTGACATAAAATGGTCTGGGAGCTCTTCACGTGGAGTGCTGCGAGTGGTACACAATCATTTCTCCTCCTCTTTCATTTTCATCTCTCCATCTGACAGCACGTTCAAGTAGCTTTGTATTACTCAACGACGTTCACTGCTCAGTTAGAAACACACAGAGAGGGAGGAGGGAGACGGAAAGGCAGCTACATACAAATACAAGCGCTTACTGCTGTAATCCTATCAGACAGGGCTTCTTGCGGCCTTTGAGCGGTCAACATGAAGTGTGTGAACACGACATGTTGAGAGGTTTACTCTACACCGATTTCACACGGATACATTTTAGGTGTTGGCTGTTAGAAAACATTGGGAACAGGTTGCGCCGTTTGTTTTTTGTACCTTTTGTTTATAGATAGACTGGGAAGTCTATATTTTCCTGAGTTTTGTTTTAGATAAGTGGAAGACCACATTTCTTTTGACTCTCTTTTTGTTTTTGTTTGTTTCTTTGATTTAAACTACACTCATTTAGCCCTGTTGCCCCTTCTGTTACCTCCATTACCTTATGTTCATCTAAGGAGCTCCTTATTTTTCAGATAAATAACTTTCTAACTTTAAAAACATCAGGTTTTATGTTACTTTCTCTTCCATAAATGTGCCGGGTTGTAACAGAAACAGATGACTGGAAGAATCTAAAAACTTCTCTGGAAAAGAATGTGCACAATACGTGTACTTTGTATTTGAAAGGCCATCATGTCCCCTAGAAATTAACTAAATTCTTTCCCCAATTTTATCATAGTGACAAACATAATCACTACCTACAAAGGAACTATTTTTTTTTTGAGTGAATGAAACGCTATATTTACAGCATGCATATATTTACAGCATACCAACCTGAAGTTGCAGGGAGGCGGTTGGAGGCCAAGTATAGTGCAGGACTTTGATTCTGGAGCCCTGGGCGTCCCTCTGCAGTTTAAATTAGACAACAAAAGCACTTTGGTTAAGGCAAAGCTTGATAAAAACAGATTTTTTCATCAGACGGCAACCTCCGGTTCTGAAAAGCGAAGCCAATGTTGAAGTACCTTAAACCTTAAACTGAGAAAAAGACTCTACTTCTCCGATCTCTAGTTTCAAGTCTTCTTCAATACAGCATGATGTTCATTTGGCCAGTTATGGTCCCATTTAGTGTCAAATTAGGGCGTGGCTACCTTGTGATTGACAGGTCCCTACCGCTAACAGAGCTACCACTGGTTGCAAGAAACCAAGATGGCGACGGCCAAAATGCCGAACTCAAGGCTTCAAAAATGATGCTGTAGTCACTACATGCAGATATAGTTCTGCGTGATTGGATATTTTGGAGGGGGAAAAAAAGTGTTCGATACAAACTTTTTTTTAGACTTGCTAGACAATTAAGTGAATTAACATTTCCTCATTATGTTAGTAGAAAAAGAAATCCATTATGTTTCTTTTAAAACCTCTCAGGTAAACACCGTTTGTGCTGTTAGCACCGTTAGCACCGTTAGCACCGTTAGCTGCTTGCCTGCTGGCTCGGCTGTGGCCATGTTGAGAGCTGTGTGGAGGCAATCCCTCCATCATAGACTTTGAATTCCATATAGAGCTCCTTTAAATTAGAAAAAAAATATTTTTTATATAGTAATTCATATACTTTCACACACAGATACTTGCAATATCGGTGTATAAATTGTATTGCAAGAAGAAAGACTTTGGTTCATAGTGGGAATGCAAGATACTACAGAGACACTTCACGTAGAAACTATTGAAATTATAGCTACCTTTTACAACATACGACGTGTCTTATGGAGGTTTTAGAAAATATATAGTACTAAATATACATGACTGTGTTTGTATTAAACCATTTACTTAATAAATAAATACTTTTGAACAGCATCCCTCAGAATGACAGTCATTCGCCTGCACTCTGTCTTTTCTTGTCTCCCTGCTCGTCTCCTTCTGTGTACAACGCGTGTTCCAGTGGGAGTACTTGGTTCAGTTTGTGTTTTATAAACATTTGAG
>NC_136644.1:23317122-23354622 GCF_949748355.1 Melanostigma gelatinosum | reverse complement strand
AGTTTTGTTCTTAAATATTCACAATTAACATTTAAAAATGCGACACGCAGTTTTTTGTTTTTGTTTCAAAATGCTTTCCAAGAGAATTGTACCTGGTTCCAGACCTCTCAGTCGCCCACGTTTTAAATTGTGTCAGTGATTCAAAAAGGTTCGGCGTCGCCTCGGTAAATGGCTGTTTCCCTTGTTGGAGAAAGAACAAGCTTCAGTGTCAATTTACTAAATTTAGTGACGTAGAAGTCAAAGAAAGTAATGCTACACACATCTACGGATATTTTATCACAGGAAGTCAAATTGGGGGTTAAATAGGGGTTGTTTTCCCTGTTGAGTTGGGAAAATAGGCGCACAAAAATGGCCACAAGCATAGATGACACGACTCCTCTATAACCTCGACTGCAACTTCTGTGTCGACAGAAAATGACCCAACATACACACAGTGTGAGACTGAATAATGGAGTGAAGCTAAACGGCAATTCAGTGTGATTATCTGGACATATTTAATTTATGTTAACAGTTAAATCTTTGCTCAAAATCCCTGTTTATAATAAATTGAACTCCAAGTAACCAGAATGGACCGTATGTTATTCCAGTCTTTTGTATGACACGGGAATTTATTATGCAGTAATAAAGACGAAAAAACCTAGTTTAGTCTAGCATAGCTTGCTAGCAACTAACTCAAACCATGTTCATTCCCTAAAATTAACTAAGTACGTTTTTTTGCCTAAAACTGAAGTCTTAAGGGTATTTGCCCTCAGGGCCAGAAATCCCTGAGGGCAAACTTCTCCCACGTGCTAAATGGGTAGCGAGCTAATATGCTAGCTGTTTCAACCATACTCCTGTCTCAACATGTATTTTTGCTCACGTTACCACAATAAATATCTATTAAAATGCCCATTGCTGGTAAGAACACGGTGGACATAAGGCAAGGCAAGTTTATTTGTATAGCACATTTCAACAAGGTAATTCAAAGTGCTTCACATGAAACCATTTAAAGCATAAAGGCAAAAGTAAAGGAGATTTAAAATATACATTGAAACAATAATCGATGTCTCCCAGAGACATTACGCTGCACGCAATCAACCATACACTGCCGCAATTCTGCAATTACTCGCACACAAACCACGTCTGGAAAAGATCTCTGCCGATCTGCATTTTATAGTGTAAGCCTTGCACGAACTCGGTCCCGGAGGAAATGGCGATATTTTGTGCACTTTCTAAATTTGAATCGATGGCTCCCTGAGACATTGCGCTGCACGCAATCAACCATACACTGCCGCAATTCTGCAATTACTCGCACACAAACCACGTCTGGAAAAGATCTCTGCCGATCTGCGTTTTATAGTGTACGCCTTGTACGAACTCGGTCCCGGAGGAAATGGCGATATATTGTGCAGTCCTTTTAAAACCATTAAAAGCATCAAAACATAAGGCAAAATAAAAGGAGATTTAACAGCAATTAAGAACAGTGTAAGAAATAAAATACAGTCGTAAAATGCAGAAATGCAGGAAATTGATTAATATATTGATTGAATGTCGTTCAATTAAAGGCAGCAGCAAACAGAAAAGTCTTCAATCTTGCTTTAAATGAGCTGAGGGTCTCAGCAGACCTGCAGCTTTCTGGGACTTTGTTCCAGATATGTGGAGCAGAAAAACTGAACGCTGCTTCTCCATGTTTAGTTCTGACTCTGGGAACAGAAAGTAGACCGGTCCCAGACGACCTGAGGGGTCGGGATGGTTCATAAGGTAGCAGCAGATCAGAGATGTATTTTGGCCCTAAACCATTCAGTGCTTTGTAAACCAACAGCAGGATTTTAAAGTCAATTCTTTGTTGGACAGGAAGCCAGTGCAAAGACATCAGAACTGGAGTGATGTGATCCACCCTCCTGGTCTTAGTGAGGACTCGAGCTGCAGCGTTCTGAATCAGCTGCAGCTTTCTGACAGACGTTTTACAGAGACCTGTAAACACACCGTTACAGTAGTCCAGTCTGTAAATGCATGGACAAGTTTTTCCAAATCCTGTTGAGACATAAGTCCTCTAATCCTTGATATATTCTTCAGGTGATAGTAGGCTGATTTTGTAATTGTCTTGATATGGCTGTTCAGGTTGAGGTCTGAATCCATAACTACACCTAGATTTCTGGCTTGGTTTGTGGGTTTTAACATCAGTGATTGAAGCTGAGCGGTGATTTTCAATTGTTCGTCATTGGTACCAAAAACAATTACTTCTGTTTTATCTTTGTTTAATTGAAGAAAATTCTGGCACATCCAGTTGTTGGTTTGTTCAATGCAGTTACCCAGCCCTTGTATGGGATTATAGTCCCCTGGTGACATAGTTATGTAGATGCTTTCCATAATCTGAGCTAGTGGAAGCATGTAGATGTTGAACAGAAGAGGCCCCAGTATTGAACCTTGGGGAACACCACATGTCATTTTAGTCAGCTCTGATGTGTAATCAGCTACAGACACAAAGTATTCTCGGTCCTTCAAGTAGGATTCAAACCAGTTAAGTGCTGTGCCAGAGAGTCCCACCCAGATGTTTAGTCTTTCTAGGAGTATGGCATGGTCGACCGTGTCGAATGCAGCACTGAGATCCAGTAACACTAAGACTGAACTTCTGCCATTGTCTATGTTTCAGTGGATGTCGTTGAAAACCTTAACAAGAGCAGTTTCAGTACTGTGGTGCTGTCGAAAGCCTGACTGGAAAACATCAAAGCAGTTATTTACCGCCAAGAAGTTGGTCAGCTGTTGGAAAACCGCTTTTTCAATTATTTTACTTAAAAATGGGAGGTTTGATATTGGCCTATAATTTTTCATCGTTGCGGAGTCTAAACTAGCCTTCTTTAGGAGCAGTTTAATAACTGCAGTTTTTAGGGCTTGTGGGAAGACACCTGAGAGAAGGGATGTGTTTACAATTTGTAAGAGATGAGTGGTCATGCAGTTTGAAATATTTTTGAAAAAGTGTGTTGGTAGAATATCCAAGCAGCAGGAGGATGACTTCAGATGTAGTATAATGTCTTCTAGGCTTCTACGGTCGATTGAATGAAATTGTGTCATGATATTTGAATGGATGTTATTCAGAGATCGGGACAACACATATCCTGTGGTTGATGTGGAGGCACTGACTGCTTGTCTGATTTTCTGAATTTTGTCAGTAAAAAAGGAGGCAAATTGATTGCATGCCCAGGTGGATTGGAGCTCAGCAGCTACCGACACTGGAGGGTTTCTTAGCCTATCGACGGTAGCAAATAAGGCGCGTGTATTGTTCTTGTTTTTGGTTATGATGTCAGAGAAGAATGACTGCCTTGCATTTCTAAGTTCCAAATTATAATTGCGAAGTCTCTCTTTATAGATGTCACAGTGAACCTGGAGATTCGTTTTTCGCCACCTGCGCTCAGCTTTCAGACACTCTCGTTTCTCTATTTTGACCAGCGTAGCATTTCTCCAAGGAGATCTTTGCTTACCCGAGACAACCTTCACTATAGTGGGTGCAATGGCATCAATAATATTTTTAACTTTAAAATTGAAGCCATCTACTGAAAATTATATCAGATAATGATATATGCTTGAAGGCCAAAATAAATATTTCACCCACAAACATCTACTGTAACTGGAAGGCAAAGTCTGACTAAATACAGTGTAATAAAATGTCTGTTTATTCTGAATAGTAGTCCTGCATTCTTTGCAGGCAAAACGTTACCGTTAACAAGATCCATGCACATTTTTGTAATTACTATACCCAACTTCATTTTACTCCTCCAGTGCACTTTTTATTCACTCTATTAATTTGGCAAAAAGCACAATCTGTGTAAAAAAAGAAAAAGAAAAGTGGGACCAAGAGGTGTAGAAAAAAGAGACAAAGGGCCGTGAAGAGGCAGAATATGTCTGGAGGTTTTCATCGGATAACGGAGAGGTCAAAATGGAGAATAAAGTGTGGATGAGAGGTCAGAAAAGACTGCCAATCAGTGCCATAATCACACTTTTCCAATTTCCTCTTTACGTCACAAAGACTACCACCCAGCTATAGGTAAGTCTGCCTCGGTATTAAGTGTGTGTGAGAAAGAGAGGGAGTGTGTGTGTGTGTGTGTGTGTCAGTTGGAAGGGCAGCTAGGCGTAAAATTGAGTCCAGATTCATTAGGTTCTGTGAGCTGAGCTGCAGTTGGTTTAAGTGATACATTTCCTCTGGAAGTGGAGGTGTGGAGGTGTGTGGGTGGATGGGTGTTGTGATGGGGGGTGGGGGGGGGTCAGTCGTACGTTACGGGTCTCTCCCTCTGTCTCGCACCTGTGCACACACACACAAATGCATCACGCACACGCGCACACACACACACACACACACACACACACACACACACACACACACACACACACACACACACACACACACACGAGTATCAGACAATTTAGAGGCCTTTATTCTATTTTCTCCCTCCTCTGTTTCGCTGGTGACACTGTAAATCTGAGCCAATTTCCTCCTCTAATCATCATTAAAAAGCGCAAATTACTCCACTCTCCATTAAACACTCCCACATGCCTGCTGCTATTACTTGCTCTGCAGCCGTTTCCAGACACACTGAGGCCGGCCAGCCTTCTGCGTGGCTTTATTCTAGACCTCACTCAGCTCACGGGATAAGCGCAGACACCGGCACATGTCGTTGAACAGGAAAACACCACGCCGTGCTTTGTTTTACCGAACAGCGGGAGTGAACATTTCAATCTCTCGTGCCTCAGAGTATTTTTGAACGCTGCATCTTTTAATGCAAAATAGTCCCTCGCCGTAGACGTAGACTTCACCTGAGAGGGTGATTTCATAGAGAAACTAGACACAGGTGCATCCGAGTGGCTAATCACGATACCTAACGTACAGCGTGAAGTCAAAATTGAAAGCTCCACTGAGTTTTGTGGTTTATGAGGAATGGGTAAAAGGCCTTTAGACTCATATAGACTCAAAGGAAGTGCAGTACAGTCTGAAAACAAAAAGCTTCTTTCCGCTGTGCGATGGTGAAAATCTGTGTTGCCCAAATGTTGAATGTCCCCAAAGTCACACTCCTAAAAATTCAAAAAAGGTCTGGTGTTGTGCCCATTTAAGGCCGTTTCTTCCCAGTTAGAGAAACAATGGAGAAATCAAAGCATGGTGGGTGTGATTGAGAATAGGGACGCCATCATGCTACATTGCTCGTTAACTACGTGAAAGAAATATCAACAGAGAAATGGTAAGTAAGCATGTTTGAGATTGATGCAGCTGTACAAGTTGTAGTACGACAACTCTTAGATCAACATTTCTTTGAAAACGATCCTGTGATGTATCGTAGTAACTTGTGGTATTTTAGCCCACAGTTGCTCTTTGATAACAAACATTAAAAAGCTGTGCTGCTCTCGCATTATCCACTCATCACGTCATTAATAAGGTCTGACCTCACCGTATAAGAACTGCAAGACGTCACCTCTCTGCAAATTATTTCTTCAACTTCAGGAAGTGTCAGTAGCTGACTGACATAGTTTCGGGCCGGCCGGCGGGGGAGGATGATGGGATTTCGTTGTTGAATATTGTACGTGTGACAGTCTCACTTCTTTGCCCCTGGCCCCGAGTCCAAGCGCGGCAATATTCAAACCCACAAAATTCATTTCAGACTCAGGTTGCCAGTATTTTATTGGTGAACCCGGGATGAAATATTAACGTCCTGGTTGGACTCTTTTTCAACCAGCGATGGAGAAAAAGCTGGCCCAGTGCCTCAGCTCTGTTTTACACCTTTGTCCTAATCAGCCCTCCTGCTTGTGAACAGGGCTGAGGGTTCAGTGTGTCGCTGCAGATTGTTTCTTCATGCTCCGGTGCTGCCGGGAGTCTGGATATCTACAGTTGTCAATAAGTCTTTCGCTGCAGAGCTAAAGAAATAACTTCATGCACATTTCTTTCTGCCTTTTAGCTTAAACATAAAACCACGTCAAGCAACAAAAAAGGTGGAAATGGATTTAACAGTCACGCTTCTTTTAGTGCAGGTTTAAGTGTGTAAAAACCCGGCCTTCTTCAAAACAGATTGAATGCCGAGGTGTTACCTCTTTCTCTCTCGCTCACTCTCACTCCCGACACATTAACTCCTTAAGGGAAAGTCATAAAGAAGCGGTTAACTAATGGAAGGGAACCCTGGTGAGCGGAGCGCAGCTGGCCCGTCATTAGCCCCTGCGTTTGTTTTCACAGTTTGTTTGTTTGTTTGTCGGCGTGTTTTTGCACCTGCGGCTCAGACGCGAGGGGTCGTGAGAAAAGGCTCAGGCAGAGGATGCGGTCACGTTAAGGAACTCCCAAGGGAACGGAGACTCTCTTCTAAGACCCGACCCCGAGGTTTAGCAGGTGTAATGTTTACCGAGCTATAGGGCGTTCGCAGCTGCTGCATTTAAGCTACTCCCAAGAAGTAAATCAATTATATATATTTCTTCACCAAATAACGGTGAAGTGTTGTCAAAGAGGTCTTAAACACAACCAGTGCAGGGTTAAAAAAAAATGTAGCCGGGACCCACTTAGGCTAAGAGAGGCTGTTTACAAATTTAGGGCGGGGCTTACTGTGATTGACAGGTCGCTGTTGCTAACAGAGATGTATACGGCGTCTCTATGTCACTCCTCCGCATTCAAAATACAACAACTTACGTTCATCGGTTCCAAAAAGTAAAAACATGTCGGCGGCCATATTCCAAGATGGATTCATAACGGCCGTCCCTAAACCAACGGGCGGCGTCACGATGACTACGTCCACTTCTGATATACAGTCCGTGGTCTGGACGAATGAATTAATTCATTTCCTGCATCAAACTAACGTCAACGCTTTTCATCCTCAGCAAGTCAACACTTATTCCCTCAGATCTACTTTGATCCAACAGCATCCAAACAAGTTGCAGGAGAAAACCGCGAAGAACTAACGTTACGTGACTGAGCGCGAGCGTGAAAAAAAATGATACAAAAGATAATTTCGTATGGGTACAAAATCTATGCGGTGGGCAAAAAAATGAAAAAACTAATTGCAGTACACAACAAACGTGGCGCAAATAGCATTTGGTCAAGAGCGCATTATGACTTGTTGAGGACTCGGGACTTACTTGTGACTTGGTCCCACCTCTGCTGCTCATGCTGTCTCATTAAAATACAGTTTAAGGAACAAAGAAACACTGCAGGTGGATTGAGAGTCGACAAGCTAGCAATGCTAGCGGAAAGTAGCAATACTGCCACCTTCCGTCTGTCGCGCGGCGCCATGTGCTGCAGGTCGTAGCGCTCCCTCGAGAGTCTCCGGTTAGGAAACAGCACAGTGTGTGTGTTTGTGCATGTTTGTGCAACACAAGTAGAAGATTAAGAATTTCTAATCTCCTTCGGGTTGGTGGCAAGGCCCATGTCTGTGTGTGTGTGTGTGTGCACTCTCAGTGCAATGATAACAGCTACCACTAGATAAGCTGGTCCCTCTGGTATGTCTAGATGGGCTGTGTTAAAACACTGTTGTGGCCCACTTCAGTGTGTGTGTGTGTGTGTGTGTGTGTGTGTGTGTGTGTGTGTGTGTGTGTGTGTGTGTGTGTGCTACAGCAAACAGTCAGTCAGTCAGTCAGAGTTCAACATCTGAAGCTCAGAGCCGTGAGCCGACGATGTTACAGAGAAGCAACATGACACACACACACACCACAATACGTGATGGGTGATGAATGACACTGTTTGTCCCTCCCTCCTCTTCATCTCCCCCCCCCCCTCTCGTCTTCCTCTTTTCGTCCCCTCCCTCTCCGTCCTGTAATCACTCCCCTCTGAATCCTCCGTATATAATTCAGCAGCAATTCTGCTCCTCCGCTCCCTCTGCCTCCTCACGGGGAGACACAATGAGATATGACATTTCATTTGAGTTTCTCGCCACGCGCCGCCCTCGCTCTGAGAAATAAATAAATATTTCATTAGCGGGCCGAGAGTGAAGAGGGAATAAAGATGCAAGCGTGCGCGCACACTCACTCACACGCTTCGGAGGTGGAGGGGAAAGCAATATAAGTCCATTTATACATTCATGCTCACATACAGGCCTCAGTCATTACACATGCAGACCTCAACACCTACACACACACACACACACACACACACACACACACACACACACACACACACACACACACACACACACACACACACACACACACACACACACACACACACACACACACACACACACACACACACACACACACACACACACACACACACAGGTTTTGGTACATGGAGGACCAGAGCAAACATACTTATGTAGGAAGTGATAATGCAATCTCATGCCTAGAAATAGACAAGATAGATAAGTAATGAAGATAATGGATCTCCCTGTGTAACTCCTATCATCCTGCCTCTCTCGTTAGACCACTTTATCATCTCCCTCCCTCCCCCCTCTCTCTCTTTCTCTCTCAATCTCTCTCAGGTCTTACCTAGAGACCCCCGGCTTTATTGTCTTAATTAAAACAGAGCCTGTTTAATTATTTTAATCCACACTACTGCACAACAGGGACTCCTGAGGAGAGGGAGTGCGGTGGGAAGAGGTAGGAGGCGTGAGGCTGATGGGGTGTGGGGGTGTGGGTGTGGGGGTTGGGGGGGTTAGGCCTGACATTTCAAATTAAGCTCTTCAAGTTCAAAAGCAAGAGTTCTTATCACTTTTCCTCTCATTCATTTTCCCATTTCTGCCCTCCTCTCCCTCCACGAGTCTGGCCTCCTTCTCACTGATCTCTCTTCTCCCACCACCGCTCTCCATCCCCCTCCTCCACCTCCTCCCTTTCTCGCCCCTATACTCATTTCTTTCTTCCTCCTGCCTCTCCTCCTCCTCCTCCTCCTCCTCCTCCTCCTCACTACCTTTGAGAGATTAGTTTGGAGAACAGCCCTGTTGAGAGCCTTTTTCAAGTCCGGCACATCAAAAGAATCTGTGATTATTACAATACCACGTGGAGTCATGTGTGTATTTCTCTTATCTTAATACACACCCACGTGCATGCAGATACCTTCACGTACCGAAACCACAATTCATACTTGAAGGTGCAATCACGCGAGCTTGTTTAGAGAGGTTTCTTTGAGCTCTGGAGTGTTTATGCGTCTAGTTTGGCTTGTTTGGGTCTGGTGAGAACAATGCTGCTTGAACCCAGGGTCAGAATGTGACTGCACTGAGGACATGTCCACCGTAATGCAGAGACATTTTTGGGGATTGCACTTGTTTCCCCAAATATTTGGCCATCAGTCTGGTCAAAACTGTTATTTTCTGCCAACAAGAAATTGTGTTTATTGTAAATGAAAAAAATGTAGCTGTTATGTTGAGGATGTTGCAGAAATTATTGAACAAAAGTGATATTGTAACTTGTTGCGGTTACCTTATCTTTGCTTACGATGTTAGATTAAACACTTTTATACCCACCAGTGCAGGAACTTCACTCATCTTTTGCTCCTGGATGCCAGTGATTATGTCTTTTGACATAGACACCCAACATTTGAGCCAAGATGGTCTTATACTGCTTTTTGAAAAGACCTCGTTACTCCATTTGAGTTTGATTTGGGTAAAATATTAATCACATAATGACACATGCACTTCACAATAACAACTATGACGACGTGTTCAACGCAGTTAAATGCTTGGTGCGTATTAAATAGATGCTAAAGGGTGCCTCAGCATCAGACTTTAACCAAGCGTTGGTATTTGTCAATGCCATTTCGTTGAAAATGTGAACCAACGTTAACACATAAACACATCAATGTCAACTGTTTCCTTAAGGCTCTCACCAACAAAAACAAGTGTGTATGTATTCAACAATGTAGAGTGCTGGACAACGCCTCAAAATGATTTGAAGATACGAACACAGACATACAAACAAGTGTCACTCTGCGAAGCAGAGTTTGTCGGTCTCCATCAGAGGAAGTGGGAGACGGCCTGAAGAGCTCCGCTCCCTGTGGACCACGGAGCGAGGGGAGATGGAGGGTGAGCAAGATGAGAGGGGAAGGGGAGGGAGGGAAGGAGGGGTGAGGAGATAGGAAATGGAAAGGATGGAGGGGCGAGAGCAGCAAAGGGGATCCATTACATCATTTGTGCTCCCTCTTCTGTCTTCCTTCCCATTCGCTGGCTGATTAGTGTGACCTTGATGCAGCCGCAGCTCAGCCGGCTCCTGTTGAACTCTGGGTAATGAAGCCAGCGTTTACAAATAGAGAAATAAACACCTGGCTCCCTGGGAATGGTAATAAGCTCCCCCCTCTGTATCTTCATCTCTGCTCCGTGCCCATTCACATTTCCTCTGTCCTCCTCCCTTTGTCACCCTCTATCTCGCTCACTTACTTACTTTTCCTCTTCCCTTTACCCCCCCCCCCTCCTCTCCTCCCCCTCTTCTCTATCTGTTTCAGCGGGGAACCTAAACTCCCCATATTTCCAGTTTACCGTCTGATTAAGGAGTGAGTTGAGCGTTTCTATTCCCTCTGTCTTCCTCCTCCGTTCCATCCCTCATTCATGTGCTGCCACGGTAACTAGCCTATTATCTGACAGTTCCACTCCACTGACCTGCCCAATAACAGCTTTCACATCCCTATAAATGCCCGGGAGAGGGAGAGAGAGAGAGAGAGAGAGAGGGAGAGAGAGAGAGAAGAAATAGAAAGTGTGTGTGACTGGACGTGCACGTGTGCATCAACGTATAAACCCTGGAGATTGCCCCGTGTTATAAACATTTACGCCAGGCTAACAGATCATCTCCGAGAGCCGGGATTGGTCTGACTCCCCCCCTCTCCCCCTCTCCCCCCCACCCGTCCCCCGGCGAATTGAAAGCCCAAGATTAGCGAGATGATAGCTTTTCAGATTGCAGAGGAAACACAGAAATGAGTTTCACCGGGTGAGTTTACGGAGGTTAGATTGGAGCAGTTAAACGGCGGATAAATTGATGGTTCTCTCATTGTCTCTCCACTGGTATAGTGGCTAAATCTATTAGCCGTCAACGACCTGTGGCTGCGATATGAAGGAGGAGGCGACGGGTGAGGAGAGTTGGGGGGAACGATGGGGAGGAGAGGTTTGAGTGAAGGAAACATGTCAGAGCTGAGGAAGGCGCGGAGAGGAGGGCAAGAGGCCTCCGATATTAGAAGATACAGTTTAACTTTATTATTTACTGAATTATTGACGGTCCTGTCTCGAACACTTAATTCAAGCTACGGCATTCATGCATTAACAACACTGAGAGTAGTCGTGCTAGCAGCTCTGTGAGGCTGTGCTTGACTTTGAGCTAAATGCTGATGTCGGCATGCTAACATGTTGACAATGATGTGCTGATGTTAAGCATGTTCGCCATCTTAGTCGATGTCAGGGGATCAGCAAAGATTCATCCTCTGGAAACCACGAATGTCTGTACACAACTTCATGGCAATCCATTACAAGTAGCTGTCGAGATACTTCAGTCTGGAGTCTGTGAGGAACTTTCTTGGTTTTAGTTGTATTTCGGCAGCTGTGTACACATTGTTTAATGGCAACGCTGTTGTTCTTTTTAGTTAAATTGAGGATTTGTTGTTATTGTCCTTGGTTTTATTCGCTTGCTTTTTCATTTATTTTTGGCTTGTTGTAATTTGTTGTTATTATCAATAGTAGTAGTTTTTTTTGATTTTTTTTGGGTTTAGCTTTCTTGTTTCTTGTTTCCTTTTCTTGCGTTAGATTTTAATTGCATGTTGGTTGTTACATTGTGCTGTACTGTTTTTTACAGATTCCAGGATGAGCCGTTTCTATCTTGGTGGTAACTAATGAGGATTTCACATAAATAAATATATAAATGAATGTTGAACAAAACATGCTGCCATCCAAAAATACAACTGTGGCACACATACTTGTGCTCTATGGTGTGTAACAGTCAATTCATTAAAAGGTTCAGGGAAAAATACACATTTCATAAATCTACGGCTGCACACCAAAGGAGATGCCCTTTTCACTACGACACAACAGCACCCCAGTGCAACACACACACACACACACACACACACATATACACACACACACACACACACACACACACACACACACACACACACACACACACACACACACACACACACACACACACACACACACACACACAACGAATCCTTCTTGGAGAATTAACTGCATCACAAGTTCTGGTCGCATTAGAAAGTTGATAAATTACATTTGATAAAAGTCTCTTCAATAGACTTGGTCAGCGCAGTGTGTATGTGTGTGTATGTGTGTGTGTGTGTGTGTGTGTGTGTATGTGGCACATCAAAGCCACGGAGTTTGAAGGGAAACACTTTGGAGGAGGAATTTAATGAGTCCATTTAGTGATGATTAAATAGAATGACAGTCAAATGATTTTTAATAAGAGCTATCTTCATAATCCTTCAATCTGTCAATATCGGCTCCAGCGGCTTCAGAAGTCCACACGGGGCAGGATTTAAAGTTTCACAATGGTTCTGCAATGACATGAAAGAAAGAAAGGCTCTCTCATTACTGCCCTTACAGGGTACAACCTCAAACTCTGCTCCAATGTACAACGTCGTTCTTCTGCTCGCGTTCATCAGGATTGCTAACGCTAACGCTACCAACAGTTGTGTGTGAGAGGCACAAGCTGGAGCTACGGTACGCTAGTGTTACGCTTTTAATACGTTTTATACAAAGGAAATTAAGACGGCGTATATTAGGGTCCATTGAAGGGGAAAAAATAAAATAAATATATACAGTTCAATGCATATCAATTTTAGCATTAAGTCCATGCGATATAAAAATAACACGGAAGCAACATGAAAGAAAACACGTATTTGTATCTTTCAGGACCTTCGCCTGAGTCAGAGGCCCTTCTAGCCATAAGAACTTAAAGGCAAAACTAAATTCTGACCGTGACCGGTGTTGCCACGGCTTTGCAGGTTCCTGAGGTTTTTTGAGCAGAAAAAGCTGTTTTTACACAAAACATATGTTTGTTTGAAGAAAGAGAGCAAAAAGTTAGTTTAACGTCTTTCGTCAAATTTTTGCCAAATGGACATTTTGTGTCTCAATCAAAAGGAATCATAGACAATTTAGACGAGCTTTCCTCAAAGGAAACATATTTTACTTGTTTCATTTCACAGTAAAATAGCTGTTAATACGTCCATCACACACATTTGAATCTATAAAGACTAAAAATGCATTTGCCATGGTGAGACACGTTACGCAAAAACATTGTTTTCACTGGTCAATCTCTAGATTTAAGGCCATTGTGCTTCCATTATGTGGTTTTTTTTCAGATAGTGGAAAGAAAACATCAAAAATACACATTTGGGTGTTTATTGTGTACTAGTCTTTGTCGATTGGCGCTTGTAGAAACCTTTTTATGGCTGTTGACAGTATTTCCTGATTTCTGGAGTTATAGAAAGAGATGTCCAAAATGTCCCCTCTTTACAAGAATTTTTAACCCGGCTTTATCCGATATCCAGAGTTTTTGTTCAGGAAAGGTCTACAAATTAGCCCGTATGTGATAGGATAACGTCCCCTTTTCATATGTAAACCTCGTAATACTTGTGTTACCTTAATGTAAGTCATCAAATGGGGAAGTTTATATATTGGTTACTTTCCCTCCCATTACCACATGTAACACCGTGACGCTTTCCTCCGTGGCCACTGTTGTTTCAGAGCTGAGTAAAAAAAAAAAGAAAGGTTTGACTTGAGATGGGTTTCCTGCGGGAAGACAGAAGAAGAGAAGAGGAGGGCAGAGAGCACGATGTCTGGGATGTTTTTGAGATGCTCTGAGATGAAAAAGGTGAGAAGGGCCACAGGAATGGTTTCCCATGATCCCGCTTGACCTGACCTGGGTCGGGCTAGACTCGGGTGGTGGTGTGTGTGTGTGTGTGTTGGGGGATGTTTCGCCGCTGTAAACAGTGCTTCGTGTGGACAGAGGTTGGAATCCACCTTAAATAATCTGGTGTCTTTTCCTCACATCTGCACACTGTTAGAATAAATCACGTTGGTAATTCCAGATCCACAACAGCGCAGGATCACATGCCAACAAGAAAAGGGAAGAAAAAAACCCACCACCAGTTCAAGATTACCAAATCGAATCTGTGCCTGTGTGTGTGAGTGCATCTGAGTGTATTAAAGAGGCAGCGATAGCTCAGTGAGCATAATAAACCCTGAACCAATCACATATCAGTTTCATCAGGGGAGCCTCCAACATCCTTCGCTCTAATTGGCTATCATGTAATCCGGTGTCCCCACAGACCTCCGTCTTTCTATCCATCCATTACTCCCCCTCTTTCTCACTCCGCACCACCTTCTCCCATTTCCTCCCCCCTTTTCATTTCACCTTGTTTTAGTCATTTGTCTCGACTCTCACTCCTCATTCATTTCCCCGTTTTTAAATCTCCACGTTTTCCTTTGCAAATGAAAAACTTGACACCCTCTACATTTTCCTCGTTTTCTCCCCCACACTTCTCGTGCATTGATCCGCTCCCACCCTCTTTACCTTTCTCTCTCCCCCACCACTACGCTCTCTCTCTCTCTCTCTCTCTCTCTCTCTCTCTCTCTTCAGGGGGAGTCATTGAGTGTGTAATCGCTTGGTTACGGTGTGTCAGTCTGCGTCTGAACCCACCATCTGTCCTCTGGGCTTCCGTCTGGGACTGCAGACACACACACACACACACACACACACACACACAGCAAATACACAGACTCACACAGTCGGGCCAAGCTCATTCACACCACAATATGATGACAGCTGTATCACCCACCTATTGACATGAGCTGTCAGAGGGGCAGTGACTAACATAACACATTATGACATATCACACACACCCAGGTGGTGACTACAGTGCACATTCATTGTTGTGGCTTATAATCGTTCCTCCATTATGGCCGGACCTCACTCCGGTAACAGGCAATAGTAGGAGTTGTAAAAGTCAAGGTTCACTCACAGATGTGAGTGTTTGGAGTGAAGCGCTGGTTCCATAATCTGACAAGCAACCTCTTGTGAATAGTGGCTGATGTATCTCGGTATATTGTTATACTGCTGCAAAACCTCCTAAAGGTTCACATTTGTCCCCAAGTCGGTCTTAAAACAACAGTCATGTGCACCTTCATTGTTTTCTCCTGTTCATACTGGACATCAGAAGATCCTTTCCTACTTCCAATGTAAGTTAATGGGGGACAAAATCCACAGGCCTCATTCTGTGTCGGAAAAAAAGTGTTTCCCATTAGTTACCTAGACTGTGGCGGCCTGCCAAAGCCATTTTTGTCCCGCCAGTTTCATAATGAACTGAAATGTTGTTCCACTTCTTGGCTGAACTTGTTAACTGAGGCCGTCTGTCAGCCACCCACCCGACCCGTCTCGAAACACGTACCCCGTCTCGCTTACCACGCTTTGTGAGTGTGACTTTTTTGCTGTGTCATCATCATTCATATTTATACGACCAACGTGTTTATGATTTGACTATTTACTGAAGCACACTGTAAAACTACGGTTCCAAGTAAAAGTCCTGCATTCAAAATATTACTTTTATCAAAAGTATGAGCATCAAAATGTACTTAACACACCAAGAAGCAAAAGTATACTCATTATGCAGAATGGCCAATTTCAGATGATTTATTTACGGTCGGCCTATATTATTGGATTTTAATTATATATGCAATTATGTTTTCATTAACTTAATATTGCAGTTGGCACCAGTGGAGCTCTAGCCTCTTCATTTTTCTCTCAAAGTTCACCAAATTGATGCGTTTTACTTTTAAAAGTTTAACTCCGATGGATTAAGTCTCATATTGACTTGAAATGAACATTTGAATGTGGTTTTGCACAGATCGAGGGCTGTGGCTTTAGTCCTACATTTCAAGAAAGGATCTGTTGATCGCCCAAAACAGCAGGAGTGACTACAGCAAACAATCGATGTGCATACGGTCTCTACACCATTGTGTTAAGACGGACGTTTTTAACTTTTCCTTTAAGGCCTTTTACACCAGAACGCGTTCATCCACACGTCCTGGAGTATGTGGTGTGGAGTCTATGGTAGCTAACAGGTAAACGCTGTTAGCTCTGTTAGCGCTGTTAGCTTCTATGCTGACTACTAGCTTTGTGGAGGCAATAGATATGCTCTCTTCGAGTTCAGCACCGTTAATTAAAGTAATGCCGTGCGTGCGAATGCTTGTGCAACATGGGGAAATGTGTCAGTAGCAGCTGTGAAAGTGAGTCCTCCACAGAGCAGGAAACCTAAACGAGTAGTTATGGGGCCGGTTCTACAAGCAGGTAAGCCGTCTGAACTTTTGATTGCGTGATAAGAAAGTTTCAATCCATGGATCTGTGTCGTGACTTACCGTTGCTCCTCACCTGCTCGCTGGTCTTTTGGCAAAAGGTTTCTGCAGAGGATGTCATGTGTATTTGTACTTCCTGGTTGTACCATGTTTGAGGAGCAGCGGGGGAGCCAGTGTCAAAGGTGTTTTCCTGAAACTGACAGTTACATACATATTTGATCCACACTTTCTTATTCATTTATGAGCAAAAATTTGAAAAAAAAGAGATTTCTATGAAATGTAATAGTTTATATATCGTGTATGTGTGACGTGAAATCCCATACAGATGGTTTAGATGGATTTATTACAGTCCTGCGACAGCCACAGTTACCAGATCATTTTTTGTCAGAGCATTTTATTGACTGATTGCTGTCGGGACGTTAAGAGAATTTCAACAAATATAACAGACAATTGAGGAGGAAGAGTTCAAGTTGAAGTGGCAGAGAAGTAAAAGTGGAGCCAATGTGGCACTGCAGGGTACAATTCAACTCTGACGGCTCACTGAGGCTCAGGGCAGCTAAACATCCCTGAGAATCACTTTCACACATAACGGGAGACAGAGACAGCTGAGAGAGAGAGAGCGCGAGAGAGAGAGAGAGAGAGAGAGAGAGAGAGAGAGAGTGGCTGAAGAGGTGAGAGTGAAAAACAACATGGTCACTTAACCTCTCACTCTATCCTGCCCTTTGAAGCTTTGTTCAACACTTACTAACTAAACACTAAGTATTGTCATCCAGCCTCGGTCTCCCTTTAAACTGAGGAATTACCGCATCATCGATATGAAACCAAAGACTTTGTCGACTGTGTTTTTTAAGATCAGAACAGACGGCATTTGCGCTCCAGTGGACGATCATCGGTGATCGCCATCACCGCAGCAACTATTAACCTTTACTCTGTGTGTGTGTGTGTGTTTGAAGATATAGCAAGAGTGAAGTAGGCCAACGCTGCTGTTTCAACAATCGTGTAAGTACAAAAGAGAAGAAAAGGGCAACAAGAAGGAAACACGGTAAGATTTTGTTCGCTGCACTTCGAGGCAGACCGAGAAAATGTGCATAACAAACCAATTATACCTCATCACGGCTGCACGGGAGTAAAAAGGCATCGGTGCATGAAATAGTCTATTATGATAAGAATTAAAATCGTCTATCAAGATCAGATCTGGAATAGTGTGGAGTGATAAGAACTAAACAGTCAAGAGTGTGAATGCGGTCCACGATCACATCCTTTCATATGTCCTCCAGGTTTCACAGCGAGGCCCTTTTAAAACAGTTACAACTCAGCTTTGATCACATTAATGGAGAAGAAAGGCATACGTTTTACTGTTTGGTTTGTATTTGCACTGCAACAAACGGAGAGACGGGAACAGGAAAAAGTGGGAAGACAATCTGAGCGTCAAGTACTCGTGACTAAACAAAGTCGCTTGTTCCAAAGAATTACCCGAATTAATACCAGAAATTACTTCTCGGCAAGTGCCATCGTTTCGTTCAGATTTCAGATTTGTTGTCCCACATGGGGAGATTAGTTTGGTCAAGTGCTCCAGACATGAGGACGCCATAACGCCATAACTTTTCTAGGACTTTATATGACCTTTGTGTGGTGTTACACAGGTTTTAAGCACAGGAATGTAAGAAACACACTTATGGAAGCTTTGATTGGCTCGGTTGTTCTTCCAACATGGAAAACAAAGTAAACGGCATCGTGTCTATTTGAATTCATGAAACAATATCTTGAGATGTGAATGCAGATTCAGAGGTCTGACACCAGGCTTGTAGATCCCCCGACAAAATCAGATGCTTTGTATCCTCAAACATCCACCGCAGCCGTTTCCTTTTGCTGCTGTTCAAACAAACAGTCTCACTTTGAAGGAAAACGAAAGAGAGAGCTGAAGGATGATGCACGCCGACATCGTCTCCCTGTTACACTGAAAATGTGTGCGAGACACATCAGATGTGTGTGTGTGTGTGTGATAGATGGCCTCTCTGGCTCTGACAGATGCTGTAGAATCACTCAGCCATGCCAGCCCGGCTGGTTACCGGGGGCAACCCTGTAAATCTGACATTATGGGCTGTTGACAGGAGAAACGGTTGTTATCATAACCCACAGTGAGTCGCAGGAAACACACGCATCTCTCAAGTTTTCAGTGTGACAGGAACATATAGCATTACACACACACACACGCACGCACGCACGCACGCACACACACACACACACACACACACACACACACACACACACACACACACACACACACACACACACAGATAGACCGAAAGTGAGAGTATGAATGAGGTGTTTGATTTACAGCTCAGCAGCATCTAAGTATGGGATGTGTGCAAGGTAACGTGTGTGTGTGTGTGTGTGTGTGTGTGTGTGTGTGTGTGTGTGTGTGTGTGTGTGTGTGTGTGTGTGTGTGTGTTGGGAGTCGGAGGGAACAACGTATATATGTTTTATATCTCTGCAAGACGGATGTGATAGAGTGAAGTGATGAGTGTGGGAAACCTCGCGATGAGCAGGTCACAGGAAACAAGATATCCTACCTGGCCCTCTCTAATCCTCACCATGAAATGATCCACACACACACACACACACACACACATCCATGCACCATACACACATGCTGCTGTGCCTCTATGTCATGATTATACTTTTCAAAAAACCCAAAATAGTCTGTCTTTCTCGCTCAATCGTCTCTCTTTTCCCTTTTCTTTGCGTCTCCGTCTGCCGCTCTCAGTCTGGGTGTTCCAGTAGTAATGGTGTGTGCTGTGGGAGCAGCAGGAATGGCCATTACCATCCACGGATCACTGGCAGAGGCCTGGACACAGTGGACTCGGATGAGAGAGGGAGAGGGAGAAGGGAGGAGCGAAGGGGAGGTCAAAGAGGTACAATTGAGAGAGAGAGAGAGAGAGAAAATGCTGGGGAGGAAAGGAGAAGAAGAGGGATATTACTTTAATGCAGTTATTATAATGAAGTCATTCCACAGCGTTTGTGATGATTGGAGGATTTCTAAGTAGTAGCTACGTTAAACCGCTTGGTGGATTCAACACAAATATAATCACACACACGTGCATTTGTCTAGTTGTGACAAAATTTGGACGGAAATTTGTCCTCAAACCCGCAGAATTATGGGTACTAAAATAAGGAAAGATTCATGGATGTGGCTTTACTTCATTTGGGAATTCAACTTGACGTCGGACGTAACGTTTCGTGTTTCATCTGTTCAGACATGGTGAGACGAGGCGGATGGACAAGTTGATTTGTTAATATTTAACCAAAACCACAATCTTCTGGCTGACTAAGCCAGTTGTTTTATTTTGTTTCCGAACGTTAACCACATGTTTCAAATAGTTTAGACCAGCAACTGGGACAAAAGAATGTTTCCCCCAAAAACACAATTGAGAGTGCAGTTTAGCTGTACGGGAACATAGTTATGTAGGGGACAGGGTTTGACAGATTTATGAGTGTGAGAGCTGCGTTTCTTTGCCCATACAGAGATTATATTGCTTGTTTTGCAGCGCTGCATGAAATAAACCCCACAACCCACTCATTCATTTCAATGACATCACTACCAGGGATCAATAAAAGGCGGGGCTGACCTACAAAACGGTCAAATATGGCTCAACTTTTGATGCGACGTCATCAAGCAAGGCACTGTCACGGCCAATCATGTGGCTCGTATTTTATCTTCACGACCAGAAAACTCACCCCGCCACCAATGTCGCCCCCTTGCATTTCTAAAAAAGGTTTGAATGAATTGATCGAAAGAATCCCGAGTCTATACGGTGATTCGATCGCTCCACCGTCCACGAATTAAGCAAAACAAATTAGTTTTAAAAACATCTTTTAAAGATCCGGTTGCCATTTATGAGGCTGTTTACACAACGTCTTGTCAAAGCAGGGCAGGTAAAACCACGCGGTGGGCCTGTGTAGCGGGGCTGTCCTTATTATTCTGTTACAACTAATCTATAAAGCAGTAATAAATTATTTATTAACCCTAAAATAAAGTAATTAGTTATGTGTTTGCCGTATCAGAAAACTGCCAAAAATAAAAGCACCAAAACAAAGGGGAGAGACGACAGAACACACCTCTTGTAATGAGAGGACCATGCCGTTCTCGTCATTCGGGGAGGGGGGGGTTTCTGGTGCGCGGCAGGGTGGCAGGTTGTACCGGCGCTGACCTTTCTGTTGTAACAACCCCGGTATAAAGGGAAGTGCCACACAAAGAGCTCTATTAACAGAGAAACCAGATATAATGGGGAAACAAGATGGGCCTTTAATGGGGACAGGCAGGGCTGCCAGCATGCATAATGTAACAGTCGTGTTAAAACAACACTGGGCTCTATGTGCTCCCCCTTCAAACACACACGCACACACACACGCACATATACACACACACACGCACACACACAGAAATAACCCTATATATGAGAGACCCAAGTTATTAATTCACACATTGGTCCTCATCTCTGAAATATTCTCTATGCACGGCGCACATTTCTCTTGCAAGGATGGGAATCATTGTTGTGTGTAATTATGAAGACAATGTTCGGAGGAATTATCAAAGAAGTAAGGGGGGAGATAAGAAAGCGGCGGATGAAGAGGGTGCGGGGACGAGAAGAAAGGGAAGTAGAGGGGGATAGAAGGAACAGAGGAGGTGGTGAGAATGAACGGGGACGAGGACGGAGAGAGGAAAGATTACCCCCGTCTCTCTGTTTGTGGAGCTATCGTTCCCTCCTCCCTCCTCCCTCCTCCCTCGTTCCTTCTTCCTCTGTATTAGCATGATAAAGACGTGGTGGAATAGGGCAGCCGGCAGGTCTTTGGACATGGAGACAATGCTATCGCCAGAACAGGCGTCTGCAGCAGGGGAACAGCCACCGAGGGACTACGCACCAACAACACACACACATGTGCCCACTGATACAAACCCATGTAGACAGACAAACATGTAAACACACACACAGAGCTGTAGATTATAATGCCCAGGAGGACTTAAACAATAAGAGGTAACATGCAATCAAAGGCAGCAGAGTCTCCACACAGAGAGATGAAACATTGTACACATCTGGTCCCTTTAAATGGTGATCTCGAGCACTTGGATGAAGCTTCCTTAAAAAAATGTGTTTTTAAGAAACCAAATGGTTATCGATCTCAGAACCCATCGGCTGTTGGTCTGACGTAAGTCTCTGGCGAGGGGCTTTATTTCTGGGGTTTCCCGTCTCGCCATGGAGAGGATATCCGGGCCAAGACTTCTGTTTCCGTGCGCCCCAAATTGTTGAAAGACCAGTTGAGCGACGACGTGTACGTTGTTTCACAAGTAGCCAGTTTACACGCTAATTCTAAACCAATGAAAGCTATAGCGGCAAACGATAGCCGGTGAATTCTGATATTGCATTTCGGTCAATGCACGGTTCACCTGCATTCAACAAAAAGACTCCAAAGCGATCGGACAATACGAAATGAACCGATGACGGAAACCAGAATGCTTCTGATCCCGAAATCTTATCCAGTTGCGTACAGATTCTGCACATGATCTGTTCATTTACATGAGTTTGATAGTGGCAGAAAAGTCTCTCTGCCATGTGGCATGATTTTGCCAGAACATTTTGTTGGGCCCACTGGAGGGAAGGGAGGCACGGGAGAAACCAGAACCAGGACTGAGTGGAGCAGACTGTCAGACCCTGCAGCAGTAAAATGAGTCGGTGCTCGAAAATACGACCGCCGCGTTCACAGGGACCACCAAAATAAACACAAAAAAAACATTTCAAGTAGTATCTTTTAATACTGACCAGACACGAATTAAGTACATTCAAGAAGTTTTTTTGGCAGTAACGGAATGCGTTTTTCACAGGAGACATTTAGAGTTTTCCGAGCAGGAGAAGCACGAGTGGAACTAATGAAACTAACAATGACTCATTTCCATTTAAGTGCCTGAATAAGCTGCGGTGAGCCAGCATGGCAAATCTAAATGGAATGCAGCCTGTGCTTGTTCTGCTGTGAGAAGTCAAAATATCTGTGTTGAAAAACAGCCGCAATTAAGGGTACTATCAAACCCTTAATTGCAAACGTGTGCGTCCGGGTTGAACTCAACAGAAAATATGAATTGTTCTTGTATTCAAACACAAGTTGGCAACGGTTAGAATACCACAGAAATCGACTTCGTCTCAAACACTGTGGGAGTTTTCTTTATCAGATTTTTATTACACAATAATCGTGTCCAAAATAATTCACAGTAATTACAGCAATATAGTACATTTGAAAACAATAATGAAAATAATAATGCTATCAGTCAAATGAATCATTTATTAATTGTGTTCTAATTTCAGATCATTTTTTGCATGCCCTTTAGTTAATTATATTTCTATTTCTGCCATCTTTAAAAGATGCGTGTGCTTATCATTTATGTATAATGTTTTATTCATTCGCCTTCATATATTTCTCTTGACAGTAAGATTCATAATGGAAACATTTCACATCTGTGCTATTCAATCTCTGCGGTATTCTAAATGAACTTTTGATGTTACTGCCCCAAAAAAACTGAGAAATGTCCCTTGATTTTGGTGAAACAATTAAAGGGACATATGTATGTATGTGTGTTTTTCTCTCCCTCTGACTGTCATGAACCTCCCTTCTCTTCCTCTTCCTCCCCTGTCTGTCTGTCTTTGTTGTTCCAAGAACATCATTAACCCGAACATCAATAAGCAGCTAGTCAGTCAAATCAGTGAGATCCACACACACACACACACACACGAACCTATCCTCTGGACGGTACATCCTCACAGATCTGGATCATTGTCCAGGTCAGACCCGGAGCCAGAGGCCCTGTGGGACGCCTGGCCACCCTGCCAGTGGACCTCCGAACTGGGGCACGACTCTCGCTTCACCTCCCCTGTTTTTCTGGAGGAAACAAAAAAAAAACATTACGGGTCAACGCAAATATACACACACATTTACGCTGACACACACACTGTACCATGTGTAAACTGTACGCACCAGCATGGATCACAGCCAGCTCATGAGCCTGTGACGGTCGTCCAACCATAACACACACACACACACATAGAGAGAGGCCACACGCGACACACACACTTTCTGTAAAAACATACAAAACTGTACAAACACTGCAAACACATGAGCAGACACACGAGAAAATTCCATTCCGGGGTTTCAAAGGACTCATTCAGTGACAGTCATCAGTGATTGTCAGTCTGCAGACTGATGTAATGTTTGTAAATATCTGTCAGTAATAACACAGCAACAAAAACACTGTCAGAAGTATTTTGATGATCAAATATTTGAGAAACAAAAGCTCCAAAGAAATTAAGAGAAAAACAACTAATTACTTCAGATTAGAGTAATTTTATTACTTACCTCTGATATACTACTGTTAAAAAATGCATAATTTTAAAGAATTTTAGGATTTTAGAAAACACATTCATAAAAACAGATGACGCAGCAGGCCACCAGGTCGGTGCCATAATATAACTAATCATCTGCTGCGTGTGTGATGCTGCTCACCAATGCAGCTCAATCAACGTGCAGAAATATTAATCCTGCAATCAAACCAAAGCCGGATGGAAAATTTCAAATTCGGGCAACAGAGCTGGTAATAGTGAATAACGCGCTCTGTTTTATTTTCAAATTCAGTGTTGAGAGACATGAATGACTCCTTTGTGGTCTGATTGTGTATCTCTGCCTGGTGTTCACAGGGTTTTCTAACAGAACCAGACGTTAAGATGAGTTGATTTAAAAAACATACATTCAAATGATTACACAGAATATACGTGTTGAGTTACACAAACATGTCTCAGTTTAGGACCAAAACATGGACAGAAACCTGGAAAACGTATTAATTATTATACAGCAGCATGTTACATCTTTTGTATCAGAGTTGTATTTTATACAAGAGTTGGAGATGCAATCATAAATGGGATCATTGAGCAGATGCGCTTTATTTTTTGCTTATTGAACAGATTCTTGAAAATGTTGGGAGGCCATTTATTGCAGATTTTGGCAGTTCGATCTGGGGCTCCATCCTGTCCACATGTTAAAGTTTTCTTCAACAAACACGGAAGCCAAAGGTACACCGCTGTAAAAAAAAAAGTAACTTTGGACAAAAAGCATCTGCCAAATTAATTTGATTTAATTTCATGTGATAAAAAAGAGAAAACATATTGCGTATAAATAACTGAAAATAATAATCTGTAAAGGTGCATGAACAAAGAACATGTTTACAGCTTATGAGCCCAAAACAAACAACCTCTACAAACTTTTAAAAGGTGTTTTATTAGCCTCTTAAGAATAAACTTTTGATTCCTTTGATCCAAGAACCAACGAGATGGTTCTTCTGGGTTTCAGTACATTTTGAATATTGTCATCAAATAAATCTGTTGTTTACTCTGATCACGCAATGACACCTTTTAATCTGATACATTTTTCCTTAATGTGTAAATAAAAAATCTAACAGATTTTCAGTTTGTGTGAAGTTTAAATCGTTAATTTTTGGGCAAAACACTGAATACACCTGATGTATTTTGGCTGGAGATGCTCTCCATACTCCATGTTCATCTAGTCGACCTGGCCAATCCACAAACCTGATGCCATCACACTCCCTCACATGAGTCATGACAATCATCATCACTTTCATATTACCTGGTTTGTTGATGTTGTTGATGTTGTTTTCACTGCAAAGCACCAACACTGAAGCTCCATCAACCCGCCTGCAATTTAAAGGTGATAACTGTTAGCCATCTGGGTTTTTGGCCGTCGCCATCTTGTTTTTTTGGAACCAGAAGTGACACAAGAGGGTGGAGCTAAGTACATGGCGAATGCTGAATAAGATATTTTTAGGCGGCAAAAATGTTATAATTAACTTTCATGAACTGAAAACACACTGGGAAATGGTTAAAGTTGTAAGATGAACAACATCCAGACCGAAGAACAACGTGGTAGTGACCTGTCAATCACAAGGTAGCCCCGCCCTGAAGCACATCTTGCTTTATGGTCTTTACTCTTAAGTGGACCATAATTTACTAAATGAACATCATGCTGTATTGGAGACTTGAAACTAGAGATTGAGATCATAAACTCATGTTTACAATGTTTACTGAGGGAATAAATCAAGTGAGAAGTAGGATAATGCTGTCATTGACTTCCATACAATCTGACTTCTTTTTGCAACCGGAGGAGTCGCCCCCTGCTGGTCAGCAGAGAGAATGAACGTTTTAAGGCAATTCAGCATTTCCTTCACTTTTCAGAACCCGAGGTTGCTGCCTGGTTAAGATTGACTTTGGGTTCGGTTAAAAATAAACAGTCCGCGCAAACATAAAGGAGCAAACAGACGTGTGTGTGATGACACACACACACACACACACACACACACACACACCTGTTCCTCAGTCAGTCACAGCTGCAGATAAACACAGCTTTCCTAGCGGGCGGCGATGATGATTGACGGGCAGAGGATAATGTCAGTCATCCCACACTGTCCCCGTTAGATGATGTCATTGTACTGCCTGGCACCTTGCTGATGCAGCAGATACAGAACGATCAAAGGAGGGAGAGAGAGAGAGAGAGAGAGAGAGAGAGAGAGAGAGAGAGAGAGAGAGAGAGAGAGAGAGAGAGAGAGAGAGACGGGAGAGAGGGAAGACGACAGGAACACAGGGAGGGAGACTGTATGCATGTTTATCAGTGCAAAAGTCCACATTAAAGTCGAGATCATACACATAAAGAGAAACATCCGTAAAGTTGTATCCATGCTTTTGAGTAGCAATGATAGAAACAAAGTAAAGCTGCAGATTCTCAACTGGTGGCAGGAGTTTGACATTTTGTTGAGGTCTTCATTTAAAAACCAGCCATTAGTAAAGTGGGTTGTGTGTGTGTTGCTCTTAGTGTTTTTGTGTTGTTGTTAGAACAGCCAATCAGAGGTTAGTGTTTTTCCCTGCCATTGTGTTCGTATTGGCACCAACGTTTATTTGTTTGTCAAGGTTTTATATTGTTTGACAACTGGCCACTATTTGAGTTCAAGCTTTTTATTTTGAAATTTACACCAGTCTGTTTATTAGACCGATTAAAACATACAGGTTCACAAAAAAACTCTTTTCCCGGACTCGCACTACATTTTCGCTTCTGCCTTAATCGCCCCTCCACTCCACTCTGAGGTGTGTGTTTATGTGTGAAGAGGGAAAATAGGTATTAAAGTGTGATAATTGGAGATCTCATCCCCAACACCTGTCGTATCACACAGTGTTCCCCCTGCACACACACACACACACACACACACACACACACACACACACACAAACACACACACACAAACACACAGATTATCCAGTTGCTGCGTTCACACAAAGACCGTTTAAAGCATGTCGATCCAAAGAGCATGTTCCAGGTCCTTGTACACAAACACACATACACACACACACACACACACACACTTTCACACACAAACAGATACAAACATGCAACTGAAGTCCCAGAGCTGAGTAGATATCAGACAGACATTACAGCTGTCATTATCACATGTAAAGGGGTTTGCACACACACAAACACACACAGTCAGAGATAAGTATGTTGGGTAAGAAGGCGTTCTCCCTCTGAGACATGGGGAACGGCAGGCTGCAGGAAAAACACTGCAGCAAATAAAGTCGCACATCTCTCAGCTTACTGTTACACTAAACGCACACACAATAAATGCACACAAGCAGCACATACAAACCGCTCAATCTGAAACACAACCTTAATCCATCTTTTATCCTTCCGCACATCTCCCCCTTTTCCTCCACCCCCCCCCCATCATCTCTCTCCCTGTCTCCCTGTTCGTTTTGTGTTGACGTATCCATTTCACATGGCTTTCGGAAATGGGATTGTCGCCTCGGTTTGATGCAGTTTGTGTGTGAGGGGAGGCCACCTATTTCATCTACGGCAGAACCTTGTTAATGCAAAAATCCTCGGCGGCGCAGGACGTTGAGGAGAATGAATCATGCCGAGGGGAGCTTATTGGCAATGTAAAATAAATGTGTTTTCAGATGCTCTGCGAAGTCTAACTTCCAGTTCCAATGGTGTTACACTTACGCGCTTCAAAGCAATTCCAATATGCATACAGAAAAATATATATTGTGAGGCAGAATTTTTCATTTATTGTACATTTCCCATGTCTGTCCTTAGTCAACTACATTTAGCTGAAGCTTTAATTACAGTATTAACCTTCATTGTCTCATATACAAAACCCATTTAGGCTGCAAGAGAAGACAAAACGGGGAAAAGGGGGCAAGGGCTTGTAGGCTCTGCAGCTTGAAAACGCTCATTTCACAGCAAGTTTCAAGTCTCTCTCTCTCTCCCTCTCTCTCTCTCGGGATGAGGCCCTCCTGACAACTATTTATTTGACTTCTGACCTTTGGCTTCCTGATCGTGGGACCACGTACAACGCTCCTGCAGCAAATGCACGCACACAAATGAGAGAAGAAGCACAGAGGGTGGCCTTCCCTGTAAAATGTGCTTGCTCCTAGACATAATGGTTTTACTTATTAGAGGTTATGTCAGGTTTAATCTGTATTTAAGTTAATGTATCAGGAGTTTTGTCCGCATCCTGTAACGACACCTAACTAAACACCTGTTTCCAGGATAATTGAAATGCTCGATTGCACTTCAGTTCATAAACTTTGTCTTTACCCGCCACAATTTTCTCCCGACGGCCCGATTGGAACTGCGCATGTGCAACTTTTTCTGAAGTACTGCATGTACCATATAGACACTGGGGATCAGGGCTTGAGTCCAGACTAACGGCGTCTAAAATCCTAAAGGACACAGTAAAGTCTCTATCGACACGGCCAGAGAATGAACCCTATTTTTCCCTGATGGCGCCACATTGTGAACAATATATCTGTATTAAAATTGGCAGGAGGAGAGCTAGTTAGCGTTAGCTGGTAGCAGCTGGTGGACAGCTAACGTTGACCAAGGTTGCGTTGACTTTCAACATGATGCGTTCAAGTTCTACTCAACAAAAAATGAACATCAGGCGAAGGTAAGTTATAACATTATTATAACAAGAATCATGGAATTTCACGGTTACTGATATCTAATCCTTGTTGTTGAGATCTGCTTCCATGAGAGTTGAGGAACGATGTGTGGTGGTAAAAATGATGGGGGATGTTTATTAACTGTACGTAGCAGAAGAAAGGAGGGGAAGACAGGAAAGAAAGAGGAGAAAAAGACAGCAGTTGTGGGTGAAAGACCTTTTTATGAAGAAAGAAAGAAACAGCTGGTCTTTAGTGTCCCTGTGAGGACATAATCAATTGTTTTCACTTGGGGAGCAATAAGTCAATGTCTCCAAGCAACTGGGTGCTTAACATGAATGAATGACGGAATGAATGAATGAATGAAACGTGGGTTTCCTCAAAAAACAATGAAATAATATGGGTAAAAAGTCTAATCTAAAACAATATGTAACAGTGTGATATAATGATTAATATATTATATTAAATTATATCAGTATGATGCAATTTTTTACGTGACAAAATATGTCAGGAACGATATGACAACATACAATATGATACGACATGGTATAATTCAATAGGACATGATACGACAATGGACAATATGATATCGTATGTGAGTGAAGATTCATGACAAGGTGCCATAATAAATGAAAACATCGGAAAATTATTTTCTAAATCAGGAAAAGTCAGAGTTTAATAGGCTTCTCAATGTCACTTTATAAAGTGAAACAAGCGTCTTGTATTCATATAATATCTTTGCTGTAGAAACTTTATCTCTTTTTTCCCGTTACCTCAGGCTGCGGCGGACGGTCGTCTCATAATGCTGGCGTTTGTTCGTCAAAATCTTCAAATGATTTGGGTACAATGACGTGGCTGTATAGCTAGTTAGTCTTTGTGTTTAAAATACTTACAAGTTATACTGTTTTTCAACCGTATGCATGTTATTGACTTGACTGAATCTTGCTAGCATAGCATTAGCTTTCTGATGTCCAAGTCGTATCGAAGGTTCGTCCTATTTACTGGAGCAGTGAACACCGTTTTCATTGCGTTATCACAGAAACAGAGTTAAAGCAAGAGAAAAACTGTAGATTTTGGTTTCAAAACGCATTAAAATATGAATTAATAGTTTTGATATTCTTTTTCCCTTTGGCAAGTGACCATGGTACGAGGATAATGAGTTTTGAGGTGTCCATTATCAGCAATTACAGTAATAGACTTCCCTGTCGTCCATTAATTGCTGATGCTGGACATCTCATAGGGCATTATCCCTTACTTATTTCTTATTGCTTAATTCAAAATGATGTTACATTGCAGAAAGAATAAAATAGAGTAAGATGCACCAGGATTTGATAAGATACAACATGACACAATGCGGTACGTGTAGTTTCATTCGGGCAGGTCTGAAAAGATACAATAGCAGAAGACACGGCACATAATAGTACTCTATGGTATGTCACATTAACAATAAATCTAATATGGGACGGTGAGATTTACTGATTTCAGACATGACATCATTTTACGCTGTGCTACGAAAAGATACGTTGGCTTACAACAGGAAAAATGTACATTTTGACATTTACTTACAGTACACTCAGATAGTTGCTGGAGTTGAAATGTAAACACACACTGTACTAACTGGACCCAGAAGTGCTTTCTTATGGCCTTCACTAAGCTGCCATGTCAGGACAGCAGGATCTCTCTCATCCTCACAGCTGAAGGTGAAAGGTCACCAGGTCTTCGGAAGCATCCTGTTTGGCGCCGTTAGAGGGCAACGTTACGCTTCCCCAGCGGGACGACACCACACACACACACAAACACAGACACAGACACACACACACACACACACACACACACACACAGGAACACTCTCCCTAACCTGACTGGTTGGTCAGTCTTCTTGGGGGAACTAATTGTTTTTAGATGAGGCAACTTGAGAAGAGGCTCCGGAAGGGAGGACGGGAGCAAAAGGACTGAGTGAGAAGAGGAGGAAAAGCAGGGGGCTATAAATCAGCGACGTGCCGGATATTCAGTTTCCACATGGGTTCTGGTGAGAAAACTGCAGACACTTTATCTCTTTTGTTCTTCCTCTGGGTGCCTCTGAACTGGGCCACACACACACACACACACACACACACACACACACACACACACACACACACACACACACACACACACACACACACACACACACACACACACACACACACACACACACACACACACACACGTCAGCCCAAAATGTATTGTGATGCATTTTCTAAAGTGTCCAGTTGTCCATCCAGGGAAATTTCAATGATACCCACCTCTAAGAGCCACTCTGCAAAACAAACCACTCAATAAGATGGAGGTAATGGAGACTGCAGGTCAGGCTTCACAGCAATATCATTACCATACACACACTCACACACGCGCGCACACAATCCCATTGTCTGGGCAGTACTTATTAGTGCCCGTGCTAACAGAGTTTGTCCATAAGTGACCTTAATTAAGTGGCTAGCACCATTAGCTGCAGAGCTAAGAGGCAAAGAGCCACCCATCTGCATGTGAATGTGTGTGTTTTTATGATAATGGCTTTGTTGAGGTGTGTACTGGAATACTAACGACGGGCTGCGCGCAACCCAAAATGGACAAATAGGCTGTTGAAGTTGAGCGTTGAAGAGGCGATGGTTTAGATAAGTTACTCATTGTGAGGAAGACAAAAACAGGGAGCAATGCCGAGGGCTGCTTTAAAAGCAGGTTAGCCCCATTTACAAGCAGAAATGCACTCGCGGCACTCAGCGCTTTGAGCTCCATCCAGTTTGCCCTGTCATTTTTCATGAAAACCAGGAATCTAATCCCATCAGGGTTTTCAGGTACCGAATAATTGTGTCGTTGAAATGTTGAAAATGAAGAGCTACTGTATGTAATCAGAACAAATCACTTAGTGGTGTCGTCACATTTGGTTTAATCATTTAGTTTACTTCTATTGAAGTAATAATAATCTGAATTTAATGCAATCAATAATCTTACATCCTACGCTAACATTGTTGCTTTTACAGTTAAACATCTCCTCGATTTTAAATCTTCCGCCTCGTTGTTGTTGGTGATGATGTTGCTGTAGCTAATGGATTCTCGGCCTGCTCGCTCGTAAAGCTGCTGAACTGGGGTCACGGGGGCCAAAGGCCGCTGCTTCTCCTTTGATGTGACCCTGACATCCTGGGAGGAAGAGGAAACGGAGGAGGAAGAGGATTCTTCATGGATTATTGGTAAAACACCACACCAGTTTGTATTTGTGGACGGACGTTTGAGCTGTAGAAGCACACAGAGCATCAACATGTCTAAATAATCAATCACAACACGCTCCCTCTACACACAAACACGCAAGAATTATGACTTACAAACACACACCCTTTAAATTCAATTATTGACTCTGCTCACCATAAACTAAAATATTTGTAAAAGTTTATTTTTTTTACCATAATAAAATAATAATAATTATAATATAATTTTTCAATAAAAAAGTTATTTTGTAATAATTAAACAATAACTTCATATAATGTTTTTGTTTCGGATGTTTGCCATGTTCACCACCTAATTTAGCGTGTTAGCATGTTAATATTTGCTAGTTAGCACTGAAAACAAAGCATTGCTAAAAACAAACTACGAATGTACGTGTGGTGGATTTGTTTTACGTAAAAATAAAACAGTGTGATGTATGTAGTGAGAGTAAAAAACAAAACTGTTGGGTCTACTGCAGTGAGTTATTGATTAGGCTGAGACGAAATCGCTGGTAAAAACGGAACACAAGCTTCCAAACTTCTATACATTCACAGGAAACAGGAAGGAGTGTGAATTGTGGGAGAGGTTGAAAGGTGTGCAATGTGTTTTTGTCATCGTGGAGCTCCTCTCAGCTGGAGTCTCTAAACATAGAAACACTGTTGATTCAACTGCTCACACGGCCTCTGAGCAGCACTTCACACGTGCACGTTCTCGTCTCACCTTCTGCTTAGAACCGATTCAACATGTTTAAATTCAATAGCGGAGCATCGGAGAAAAAGTGCTTTACATTGCACAGAAACAGACGCACGTGGGTCCACACACACACACACACACACACGCACACACACACACACACTCTCTCTCTCTCTGTCTGTCTAAGTGGGGCAGATTACATTCTCCCCAGGACTTGACTTGCATTAAAGTTTAAATGTGTTCAATTTGGATGGTCCCAATATTAGAGTGGAGTATCATTACCCACCTTATTGGAGGAGTCTGAGCAGAATAGATTTCTACTGATGAGATGAAGAGGCCTTGGGCACACACACACACACACACACACACACAGACAGAGACAGAGACACACACACACACCATTCATCCGTCTCACACACACACACAGGCACGTGGACATGTGGTCAGAAGAGCTAAATTGTGTTCTGGTGCTATTTTTAATTCTGCACAGCAGAGCGTTTTTAAAATGAACTGATTGTAACGGTGAATAAACACCCGGAGATGTTCCTCAATTTCATTGCCTTCTTCTGTCTCGGCCATCAGGTGATGTGCTGTTTCACCTTCACACTGTGATCTGTAGCTTTAGCTTCTATCTTTATATGTTTGACCTGTTTTCAGTCTGACATCCTGGGTGTATCCTTCAAAAGGCATATTGTAGATCCTTTTTTTTGTTTTTAAATGCTTCCTGTCACTTCCCGCTAGTATTCACTCTCCTGCCTGAAGCTTTGTGTTCTTCTTTATCCCAGAAATGTAAGATATCCTCAGCCCCAAATCTCCAGGCTGTCCTCACCTGAGCAGGTAACAGACACAAAATACATAGATGCAGGATAACTTCTTTTGCTCCAATACACTCTATTCTCATTGTCAGCTCTCTACAGCAGTGAACAATACAATCTGAACCCCCCCCCCCCCCCTGTTGCCTCTCCAGTTCCTGCCCTTTCACTTTCACACATTCAATATTTGTGGGTTTAATGAGGTAAAGTGTTGCAGTATAATGTCAGTGTTTCTGTGGTTGGCTTGATATTTGTTGTTGCAGCTCCACTAATTAAAAAGTGCAATTTCAGTTCATTGGACTGAAACTCTGGTCTTATAATAAATAATTCACCAAAGCGTCGCGCTATTGTACTTTGATCTTCTTGCAGACCTACTTGAGTTCTAGACCTTGAGAGTCAGGACATTTTAGGAAAGAATGGAGAGAGTTACTGGATGTTTACATGAAGCAAAAGGATTACGGTCGAGATGAGTGTAGAAGTTCATGACAAAGCGCGTCAAGTATAGAAATATTATTAAAATATGTTGGAAGTTAAAAACCTACATTTTTAGACCCAGAAAAAAAAACAATCTTACTCATGACGAAGATCATATTTATTCAAAACATTAGTATCTTTTGGTCCTCTTACTCTGAAGCTGTTTACAACAAACGCAGCTTACATTCATTCAAGACCTTAAGTCTGGTCGGTGTGAGAGTATAGTGACAATTTCACAGCTGCTGGTGGTCATAAAATAAAAGCACAAGCTTTTCCCTTAAAGTCATTTGCACCAAAAAGCGTCGTTGGTAACAACAGGACAGAGCTCTCACATGACGAAACAAACGCGCCCTTGAGATGCTCAGCAGCCCGTCATTAAAGCCGTAAAGCACGTAAACCTGAGTGCAAAGTCAATACAGTGAGGTGTAATATGCATGTTAAGTGCTCGCCTGTGTCTTTTACACCATCTTGCAATTTCAGTGCTTTAACAGTTCAGTTGTAAAGGAGCGGACCATTATTAGGACATGCTTGTGCAGTTCGATTTGGTGGAAAGGGAGCCGAACAGCGGCAAGGATTTTGCTGTAAGAACCGACAATGAACACGCAAACAAACATGAAGTCTTAAATCAGCAATTCCAAAAGCTCGAAGACAGAAGCAGGAGTTTGGAGCTGCAGCGGACAATGTCAGCGGGTTAGAGTTGAGTCGAGATATTAATACCGCCGTAGAGAGTCATGGCGTTTGTGCATCTCTACTAGCTGCTGTAACTACATGCAATATTTAGCTTTTTCTCCTCCTCTGAATGAATAAATGCTCCTGGGGTTTGATATCCATTTTCTGGACATATTGGCCTTCGCTACAGGCAATTTTAGAAGGAGAAACCTTTGGGATTTTAGAAAGATAGTTCACCCACAAAATGACCATTTGTGTATCAATTACTCTTCAAAAATACTTTTTCTCGCACGCCTCCTCGGTGAACAAAGAATCCAAAACGGGAAATATTCTTGATGAATTGAAGTAAATGGGAGCTGCGTTTAACAGCAGCAAAACTGCATCTAAACATTCTCTTTACGAACTCTCTGAAACCATGTGCAGTAGTCTCATTTATCCAGTCGTATGCTCAATACTTCCCACAAACATATATATATATATACGCTTTAATCTCACACATGGTCATTTTCTGGGTGAACTATTCCGTTAACGAAGTTGAAATATTATCGTTTTTAGCATACAACAGAACCAGCGCAGCAGCACGTTGTACTTCACTGTACCTTGGGTTCTTCAAGGCAGCTTAACGCTGAAACAAATCCAAGACTGACTGGTGAGCAGGTCAGGAACAGGGTCCCATTTGGAGTTTAGGCTACCTTGTGATTGACAGGTCTCTACCATGTCGCGTTGGGTTGTACTAAAAGACAATGAGGAGTCGCCTTTTCATTTTTTTGGGGTGGTACATTTAGTTTTAGCCTGTTTTTTGCTTGCCAAAATTATCATCACAGTTAACGTGAATTACAGATGCTAACCAAGCTAGCTAACGCTAGTGTGAGCTGGTTATGTATCGTTCGATATGCTAACGGTACCTTACCCCGCTGGGCCTCGCTCCTCCACAGCTCCACTCCCTCATCCTAATAAATGGTCACTTCTTGCTCCAAAAATCATAGATGGCGACAGCCAAAATGCCAAAACTCAAAACCGGCAGTCCGCAAACCAATAGGTGACGTCACGGCGGCTACTGTCACTTTTTACATACCGTCTTTGTTCATCATGTATATTTAATTTTTCTTTGCCTACTGAGGGAAGAGAAACACGGGAGTGAACCTTTGACAAAGCTATATGTTTAATCCCACAAATACGTACACCAAAAACACTGTTATTTCGCTATATTTAAATATATTGTACCACTATATGACCATACGTGACACATTAATTTACTTCAGATAGCCATGGTGTCAGTTTCATGGAGAGATCACAGTAAAAGAAACCCACTGTGACAGATCAGTAGGGACTTGATAATACAGGGAGGAAGTCTTTACTAGGAGAGAAAAATGAACTGTTCTCCGCCGTCTCTTTTGCTTTTTATCCACTTAGGACGGCAGTGAAGCGTCTCCACCCTCCACCAGCCAGTTTTGTCCTTCCCTCACCTCCACCGCCTCACACTCCACTTTTTGAAATAATATCTCCTTCATTCCGTTTCTTCCTCCCTACACCCTCCCCCCCCCCCTTCACCATTATCTTTTGGTCACCTGCCCCCCCTCCTCCTCCGTCTGTCTTTCCCTCTTTCATTTGTTCTCCACTCTTTCGTTCCCTCTCCTCACTTTGAGCGAAATAGATTTTCAATTACGTGCTGAGTGCCTGGAAGCTTCTATATTTCCCAACCTGACCCCAATACAGCCGAAGTGACACCCCACGCACCAGAAACACACACATGTTTCGACACAACACACACACACACACACACATCTGATACACTTCTGCCTCCACTTACAGCCTAATGGAGTGGAGGAGAGGCTGGAGAATGTCTTCAGTGTCCCAGACAAACCCAGTTAACCACCTGACAGACACAACTGTCTGAGACACACACGGCAAAATTAAACAACGCAGAAGTGAAGTCTTTATTGACGAGATAAGATCATTTATATCGTTAGTCGTCCCAAAGGATTTCCCTGAGAGGTAAAAAAGCAACAGAGGAAAAGTCTAAAACGAAGAACAATACGAGTCGTACACATTAAAGGTCGAGGTATGCTTTAAACAAACCAGCTCTTATTTGAAGTGTTGTCCAACCAACGCTGTGTCTCATTTCGGATACTTCCGTTACAACACCTACACGTAGTACACCGTGGACATATGAACTAACTTGCAGAGAGTTTTTACAGAGTAGTGTTGTCTCGCACTCGGCCGTTATGCACAAACCAAAAGCTCGGTAGATCAGCCGGTTGAAGTCAGCCACGGACCTCACGTCGTATCGGCAGATATTCAATTCAGACTGATAAATCAACCCAATAACGGCAAGAATATATTTGTCTCTTGCCATGAGCCATACCTTTTTTATCTGAAATCAGGGACACCAGAAGATGAGGGACTTTGCCTCCATATAACGTTAGCTTTGGTCAGTAAAGCTTAGAAACAATCTCATCTTGTAAATCAAAGCTTTCATGTTCCAAATTTGGTGAAACAGGGAAACTGTCCTGTGTGCCAAATACGACAGCTCGATCTGCAGTGGTCATTTTTTTACAGATTCAAAGTATAAATGTGGAATCCAAAAAGCGTTAAACGCCAGTTTTCAACTGAATTAACCAACAAATATTCCAGTTTTCATGTCTAAGAGGGGTCTGCGGTGTGTTGAGTGGCACAACTGCTGTCAAGTGGCAACAAAACAGTGACAGGTGACTTTTTTTTTTCATTGTTAAAAAAAACTTGATTTAATCATCTTCAATCACCTCGTTTATTAAAGCTAATTCTGAATGCAAGACCGAACTTTAAATACAGCTGCTTTATAAAGCTGGCTCAATTACCACAAATACACACACACACACACACACACACCTACATGCACACACACGCACACACTCACACACACACACACACACAGACTGATTTCATTAAGCCGTTTGCGCCTCTTAAACATGGCCTCTCCTGGGTGTTAGTGACCGGCTTTCCGTATTAAACAGAGCTAGAGGTCAGAGGTCAACAGCCTAATGCCTTATCTCTGATTCACCATGGCCAACCTTATTACTGAAGGCTTAGCGAACAAATACACACACACACACACACACACACTCACAGACATAAATGCATATATTGTTCACACACACACACAGCAAGTGCTCCACATTAAGAGTAGGTGAGATGATGGCCTCGGGGCATGTTCAGCGTGTGGAGCGGCACGCGTCAGCCATTGGCTTCATCACACACACACACACACACACACACACACACACACACACACACACACACACACACACACACACACACACACACACACACACACACACACACACACACACACACACAGAGAGTACCAGA
>NC_136644.1:22084622-22087122 GCF_949748355.1 Melanostigma gelatinosum | reverse complement strand
CAATCACATCTGCTCCTCTCTTCCCCTTTATGAAGAGCAGGCAGTTTCATTTTGCCCAGCGGAGAGTGGAGGCCAGCTTCTGAGAGGAACAAAAAAGGGAGTCCCAAAGACATCAATGTGCTGTGCAGCAGCCCAAATGTGAACACACGGGACCACAAATATGCTTTCAAGGGAAGACACTTCAAAAGACATGAACATCCCAGTTCATGTGAAGTAACATTAGAAGCAAAGTACATTTGGCAACAACGACAGTAACTTTCAGTAACGCAGAATCATCATTTACGCTCGTTTACGACCCTTTTTGTCTCAAAAGTCCTCGATTTGATAAATGTCCCGTCCTCTTCCATAAGAAAGGATCATTAAAAATGAAAAATTCATTAAAGATGTTATCCGCTGTCACGTGAAAGCGGCACAAGATGCATGGTGTAATCTAAAGAGAGTCTGCATGACAAATGTAGTTTTACTCACCAATTAGTACACTGGAAGTAAAGCGTACTTCTGCATCATCAAACTACAACACACCAACGAATAGAAATAGAAGAAACTAAACATAAATATACCTTTTATAAACACGTGGTGTGTGTGTGTAATTTAATACTGCGTGTTCTTTTCCTGATAATTCCCCTCTGTGATGATGATGAGTTCATCATTTCTTCTGTTGCTAGTTTGTATTGCAGACACACAAATACACACAGAAGCAATTGAGAGATAAATGTCAGGTCCAGTGGAGTGATGTGGTGACGGGCCGAAAGTCACACCAAACAATGAGCGCCATTGTTGCCTGTGATGAGCGTTCTGCTGAGTCAAACAACCACGGCAGTAAAAACACAGCTAAGCCACCGGGTGGAAATATAACTCAAGATGACTTCGAGTATGAGAGTGTTTGTATCTTTGTGTGTGTGTGTGTGTGTGTGTGTCCTGATGTGCTCACAAACTCGACAGCGGGACGGCACAGGCTGCTACTGAATGGTTTGCATCAACAGACAAACAGGACAATTCATTTTTCTCTTTCCCTTGAATGCTTTCATTTTATTTCCATTTGTTTGCCTTCCTCTCGCTCTACTCCCACATTCACAAGATATAGTGGATTCCTGTGAGGGATGATTGAATCCACACACACACACACACATTTTACAACAGGATAACAAAATGTCTGTGAGAACGGTGTGTGTGTGTGAGTGTGTGTGTGTGTGTGCACTTAATGAGATGAATGTACGTGCAATGCCCCTTCCCAATTACAGAGAGTGGAGGAGAGAAGTAAGTGGTGGAATGGAGAGAAAGACATAACGCAGGGAGCGATTTGATCGGAGAGAGAGATGAAGCGAGCAGGAGGGGAACTAGACGAATGGTAAAGAAGAAAATAGATAAAGGGAGTCCATTAGCCGACAAATTATTTTCTCTTTTAGGAACTCACTTCATCTGTCTTGACTAAGAATCTTATAGGCTCCGCTTTGATTACGTCGTTTTTATTTCTGTGCCGTCTCTCATCCATCTATTACAGTGACCCCATAACTGGCAACCTCTTCCTTCCTCTTTAAACTACATATTTATCTCTCTTTGACTACTTTTATTCTCCGCAGTAGATCTTCTAATCCATATATATGCCCATTCATTTCCCTCTCATCCTGATTATTATCTCCTCAACCCCATGTCAGTCAGAACCCTGAGTTCAGCACACAGGAAGAAATACATACGAGCCACTCAATTTAGACCATTCATTGAGAAAAAGTACAAATTTCAACAGAAAGTAGCATTTCAACGATGAACTCTTGCTCCAAATTAGCAAAATCCACTTGAGTCGTGAACATGTAAACTCACGGATAGTTAAAGCCCCTCCTACTTTAAAATGCCCAGGCTGATGAACAGGCGGATACGGAGGCCGTTTCCCTGAGTGAAGATGATGCACGTACACAAGCCATGAGACCACGTGCTTCAATACAAAGTGCAAAGATACAATCTAGAGTCTTAAAGGTGAAAAAACAGCAACATAAGTGCACCTGTTTCCTTCATTGAAAGTTAAACCTGTCAGATGAAGTGAGACACGTGTACTAAGAAAATTGCAATCGTTGCATCTCTACTTGCCTTCTAAATCCCTGTACAGTAGCTCAACGTGTGGCTGCAGCGCCAGGTCTCAGTCACAATAAATAGCAGCTTATTCGGCCTTTTCCCATACACATGCGCTGGCTGGGCTTCACTCGGTTCCACTCAGCAGGGGTCTTTTGCATTCTTCACAGGCTGATCCACGGCTGTGATTAGCGTTGAACGGGATGGCGGTGAAACGTTGCACAAACACATTTTCTTCTCCTATACTTTTCTTTCACAATAAAAGACCCCACTTATTTTAGCTGCGAGTGTTTTTCCATCACACAGCGCAGCAGGTAAAGCCGTTGAAGCTGTTTGCAGAGAGGCAGTAAGATCCTGTTGATCCTCATCGAACATCTCACCTGGCTATTCCTTCTTGCACTTGTTTTTATTGAACATCAACACAGCTAACAAGGCT
>NC_136644.1:22077122-22079622 GCF_949748355.1 Melanostigma gelatinosum | reverse complement strand
TAGAGAATGAAACAGTGTTTTCAGGGTCAGACCAGGAGAGGCAGGTTCCTCTTCGCACTCCACCAAAGCTGTTCAGAGCTGTCTGTTCAAAAAGACAAATGCACATCTTCACATATAACAACCTAGAACTAGGGCTGGGCGATAAATCGATTTAATCGATTAATTCGAATGTGTGCTTTAAGGCGATGTGTTTTATTGAAAATCGAGAAAATCGCCCCCACCCCTCCCCCCCGTTGGGTTCCCGTAGTAGAGTGCGCGCGCATTGTTTACAAACGAAAACAATGGCGGCCAGCAGTGAAGCTCTCGTTCTTAAGAGAGGGAAGAATGTGTCTTCGGTGGTCTGGAAATGGTTCTGGTTCGTGTCATCTGACACAGAACAAACAGCACCACGATGTAAGGTCTGTCTAAAAGCTATTGCTACAAAATCAAGCAGCACAACTAATTTAATGCAGCACCTCAAACAGAGGCATGCCGCCGAGTGGGAGAAGCGTTGTTGCCCTGAGGAGGGAGCAGGACCGCGGGAGCACAAGCGACGCCGCCGCCACCGCCACCTCACAACAACAACCCAGCATTTTGGAGACATTCACCAACTGTACTCCGCATGAGAAGAAGAGTGCCCGGTGGAAAGCCATCACGGATGCAGTCGCGATGTATATCGCAAAAGATATGGTGCCCATATACACCGTGGAAAAGCCGGGGTTTATTCACCGTCTCAAAGCTTTGGACCCCAGGTACGTGCTACCAAGCCGTAAACATTTTTCTGACGTTGCCTTGCCTCGGCTGTACAATAGTACACGCCAAAGGATCTCTGCGGAGCTGGAGGGGATGTCATTCTACTCCGCAACAACTGACCTGTGGTCCAGCAGGTTGACCCAGACACCGATCCACTTGACTGGTGGAAGCGTCACCAACTTAACTTTCCAAGGCTAAGTACTTTAGCAAAGAAATACCTCTCTGTGCCAGCTACAAGTGCCCCCTCTGAGAGGCTTTTCAGTGTGTGGGGGGGCATTGTTACATGCCACCGTGCATGCCTGAAGCCAGAGGTAGTAGACAGGCTTGTCTTCCTGGCAAAAAATATTTAGAAAAAACATGCACTACTGTTTAATACTGTTGGTTATGTTGTGAATGCACTTGATTTTGTTTACATGCACTTATTTACTATGCAAAATATGTTATGTTGATGTTAGATCAGATGTTGCACTTTTGAAAATGTGAATGTTAAAGGGTCACATACATTTTATTTCATGCTGTGTTTGTATCAGTGTATTCAGTTAGAAAAGCTTACTGTAAAAAAGTTACATTTGCACAGTTGTTTACAATGGAAGGCTACTATTTAATGCCATTTAATGTTATGTTTAATTTAATTTTATATTTAAATGATTCAGGGAAACAAAAGAGTGACGAAATACTTTTTGTATACTACAGGCACCTTCCTACAATGTTCAGGTTTTGTTTGCACTTTATTTTTATCAACCTACTTGGGAAAATCATCACAAAATAAAATAAAAAATTGTTTTCAACAGCTTCTGTCATCTGCAAAAAATTTTGGGGGAAAAAATCGATTTAAATCGTGAATCGGATTTTTTGTAAAAAAATCGGAGATTTTTTTTTTAGGCCATATCGCCCAGCCCTACCTAGAACTACAGAATGTTGCATATTTTTGTTGGCCACTAAATTCTGTCACGTGTCAAAAGTGTTACTTTAATAAGCGTCATCATGGATTTTAACTTTACCTCCACTCACGTTAAGAAGCAAAAGCTGTGATCAATAGAGTTCCTGTTTGGCTGCTTTATTTGGACGTGTCACTGTAGAACGATCTTGAAAAGTACAAGATAAGCTTTTGTTCTATAGCACCGCCGCCCCCTCCCTCGCTCCTCACACACGTACAGACAGCAGATCAATAGAAACCTCCTCCCCCTATCTTACATCATAAACTCCAAGGCCTGAACAGCAAAACAGCCTCCATTCCACCTGTGTGGCCTGCAGCAATACATGCTTTTAGTCTCTTATGGGGAGACAGGGAGGGCAGCAACAATGAGAAACCAAGAAGAAGAGGAGCGATAGCGGAAGAACAAATCGGAAGAACAAATATATCTTTACCTTATATTTATATTACATATTTGCTTTTAACTGATCACTGTCAAAAGTGACACTGATGGAGGAAAAAACACTCAACTGACCTCTTAATGATCTAACCGGCACAATTTACAGGCTCGCTCAGTCATATAAACTACTTTGAGAGTACATGTGAACAAAAGAAGATTGGATAAATGTACCTGCTGCAACTTTGTGTACACACACACACACACAGGTGATTATTTTCCATCAGCAGACTCTGGCTGATTCTCTACAGCCGATACTTTTTCTGCTCTGAGAAGAAACACTTAGGAGTGATAGAGGGTTAGCATCAACCCGACACACACACACACATATGCCAGCAACATATACTGTATGTAGTGTGCACACAGACAGGTACACACACACACACACACACACACAG
>NC_136644.1:22067122-22074622 GCF_949748355.1 Melanostigma gelatinosum | reverse complement strand
ACGAGAGTTGGCTCATATAAAGCCTCACATCTATGAGGAGGGGGTGTGGGCATCGATTGACTGAGAGAAGGACCGGGAGAGAGAGTGAAAGAGGGAGAGGGACGGAGGAGGTGAGGGGGGGGGGGGCAACAGAGATGGGCGGGGGGAGATCAGGAGGATCAACCTTGGCTCATGAATTTCATCCTTTTCCTCCTAAAATAAAACGTCCTAATAGATGCCGGCGATAGGGGGGGGGGGTCGGAACCTGGAAAAGCGACGGCCTTCAATTGGCCGCCTGGCACAGCTTATCAAATCAATAAGCCCACCCTCCCCCACCTTCTCCACCTCCACCAACCCTGTCCCGCATCCGTTTCACTCATTTCAATTAATTCAACCCTTACCCCAGCACTCTCTCACACAAACACACACACACACACGCATAGACCAACACAACTCATGCCATCCTGAGGTACCGACATTTCACAGCAGACAGCTGGACGGGGTTGCTGTGTCTGCGAGTGGGGAATGGGGGGGGGGGGGGGTGGGGGTTGTGGTAACTCGGGTGCTGGTACTGAGACCTTGACATTAGGAGGAGGACGAAAGGAGCTGACTCTGCAGCCACACCATCCCTCCGTCTCCCACCTCCTTCTCAACACCTCGGGAGGGAGGAGGAGGGAGAGTGTGACGACTGGGAGAAGAAGGGAGAGGAGAGGAGAGCAACTTTTGACACACACAGAGGTGTTGTCATACCGTCATCATCGATTGAACTGCAGATACAGCTTTCTGATTGACAAGCGCGGTGCGCCGCATTCCCTCTCCACCCCCCCACCCCCCACCCCCACCCCCCACACTCACACCATTTCATATTCTCACCCGCCTTCCTTGACACTCCCCTCTCCCTCCTTGTCCTCTTCGCCACACTGCCTCCCTCCTTCTCACTTTCTTCCCCTCCTCTATCTTCCTACACTTAAGTGGCACACACATTCTCCACACGCTCACAAATAGCTCACCCTCCACCTCTAACACACACACACACACACACATATATATATATATATATATATATATATATGCACAGACATTCCTAAGACCCCTCCTCCACATAACCCCCAAGTCTCAGCCTTACATTGAGCCCACCACGCCATCTGTGATCCAGAGAAAGCGGTGTGCTGACACCAGCCTGACCTTTTCTACGCTTTGGTTTTCTGGCACGATCCCACGAGGTGCATGCACACAAAAACACACAAATATCCACTGTTTCTCGCCATCACTCGCTCTATAGCTGGAAAATAACAATAAGAAAAAACATGGCAACGCACAATTTCCCCAGGCAGTTCCTGATGCTGTATTCAACAACGGCCGGTAGTCCAAACACTAAACCTTCTGCAACAACAAATCAGGCACTAATCTGGACACCTGCCAGCACAACTTAAATGCATACACAATGAATATGCTGTAGTTAAGCAGGTCATTGACTAAGAGGGGGATTATCGATGCTTGGAAACTTTAACACCCCTCCCATACACATCCTCAAATAATACCGTAATCCTACAATCATGACCCTACAAGCCATGCGTCACAACAACAACAAATCATTGACACATTCAGTGTAGTATATGTATACCTCCCCCACAAACAATAAGCCTGACTTCATTAACAGTGAAACCTTGTCGTTGGCCCCAAAGCCCCCTCTGTGTTACCCTCCTGCAGGGACACATCCCAACGAACAGGCACACTCTTCTCCTTGGTCTAATAAATCACACCCTTGTTTCCCGTTGAGGAGGCATCATGGTGCAAGTGACAAATGAGTCTGTCAAGTGTTTTCATGCAATACACTTACAAATGTCGCCCTAACACCTACAGTGTGAATGGATCTAATTATCAACATAATGTGTTTATTCGTGCATCAGGTGACATTTGAACCCATGACTTCTGGGAATGAAGATCTTACCTTGTCCGTGCAACATGTGGCAGCTGCTTGCGAGAAGGAGCAGCAGAAAAAGAGGCGGACACCGGCTCCCGCTCCGGGCCGTCACGGTCGCCATCGTCTTCTGTCGGCTCCTTGCCGCGGGTCCCTCCGCGCGCTCCGGGGACCCCTCAGGACTGCAAATTCCCGGTTTCATCAAGGCGGGACCAACAGCGTCCGTGTCCGCTTTGCTGCTGATGCAACTCTCTTGGACGAGAATAAGTCCGAGCAGGGAGAGGAACGGGCTTCGGCTCCGCTGCCTCCCGGTGAAGTGACGCTCAAGAGCTCCGGGAGTTCACCGCCGACAAGCTCCACCGCTCTCCGACTCCCCAGCTCCGGTGTGCAAAACTCAGCAGGCAGCGGGAGAAAAAATAGGGAAAGAGGGTTTCGCCTGACCAGCAGAAAGACTTTCCCTCACTTAGTGTCTGGCTTTACGGTGTAACGGCACGGTAATCTCTGTCTGCTGTGGCGGCGTCCGTGTGTTTCTGCGTCCTGCGATACCACATTTTAATTTGGATTGATCCAAAGCGAGGAATTAATACATTTGAGTGTATTTTAGACTTATCGGCTTAATCTCTGCTATCGACCTCAAATCCGCGCTTGTTTTGATGTCTTCTCAGGGGGATTTGTCCCGCGGATCATTTAACTGTTCAGAGAGTGGTCGTATTAACAGAGAGGCAATACAGCACGTAATTCCAGTAATTGATGCTGGGTTGTTGTTTTTTAACGCAAACCAACTAGACCGAGTCTTTTCCCCCTCAAAGTGTGGTGATGGAGAAGCGTGCAGCCTGTTATCTAAAGTAAGAAATCCAAAATGAACGTTAACTGTTATCCCAAGGCGTCGCGGGTCGAAATGATCCAGCACTCTCCCAGAAGAGGCACTCTGCCCTCGGATACCAGATAGGCTAACTCTCCGTAATGCGCCGGGTATCGTGTTACGCGGCACAATGACACAACAGGTTAGCATTAACAAAAAAGAATAAACATAAGCGCATTACAAGTTTTTCTGCAACAACCGGGAGTTCTTTTTTCTTTTTCTTCCCTTGAATGTGCATGCAACGGCGAAGAGGAGTTAGTTGAAGCCACAAAGTAACAGTCGGTTTGAAGTGGGAACGAAAACGAGACACTGTTCCTCTCACTGCTGCTACTGCGACACTGGAGCGTTCCGCTTCTTTCTTTAGTATCCAGTCTTCAGCGGTCCTCCACGACAGTCCAGCCGGAGGGGGAAACCAGAAACGTTTACTTCAAAAACGGTACATTGTTCTCCCTTCATACTCACGGTGGTTTCTGGTTAACGTTTCAGCGTTTCAGCCTGCTTTTTACTGGCGATGCGTCTCCCTCAGCTGAACACCTGCCGCCCTCCTCGACCACACTCAGCGGAGAGAGAGGGCTCTTGTTCAGCCTGACTCAGCTGCGCTTTCAGTCTTCCGAGAAAGCAAACAGTCACTATTTAAAGTGAGAGTGTTGATTTACTTTTTCCACTAATATCCCGATATCCTCGCTCAGTCTCTCCGTTATAGGCTCTCCCTCGAGCTCGCTATCCCAAACTCAAAAACTAAACTTCCATTCCCTATCATCCCTTGTTGCTGATTGGTCGATTTGAGTGCTCCCGCGGTTCCTATTGGTCAGCCCGAGCTAAGGGGGTGGGAGGCCATGCCAGCACTGAGAGCGTGACGGACGGCGCCCCCAACATCCCCCACACGGAGAAAAGTGTCCGGAAGAAGTTTATTACCAATTTATCTCCAATTTAAAGTTGATAAGCAGCGTTTAAAGTATTAATGGACTTCGCGTTGTTCATTGTGTTGCTGTATACTATTTAATAGATCATTTGTGTGTCAAAGGAGGCAGTAAGAGGCAACGATGAGAAGAATATAGCCGGTTTCTTCCCCCTTACTCACTTCAAAGAACTTTCACTTTATGATGTTCCTGAAGAGGAACCCTCTGATGCACCACTGGTGGTCCAGCTACACACACATGCTCCATTAGAAAAAAACCTGCCTGGAGCTATATCTTAGCCTTCTACTGATAACCTAGTTTCTTCCATGGTGAGGGTCATTAAATGGCACATTGATATTAAAGCCTACAACACAGTGACCTTATCTTTTATTGCCTCAATAAATCCTCAGAGGCAGACTTTCCATCCCCTGAGTGGCCAAATAGTCTCCCCACTGTCTGTCGCCAACACGTTCTCCTCAAGCACCTTCACCCCAGTTCTGCCATTTAGCTTTCCATCTCGGCTCATTTGGCAACTGGCTTCATGCCGTCTGTTTCCAGTAATTAAAGAGGCTATGATGTAACTATAGTTTCCATGAAAAGTAGTTGCCACTCAGTCTGCAGGGCCAAACTTTTTTTTTTTTTTGCTCTGGATTCCACATTAAAGCACCAACATATATCTTCTAGTTCAAAATTGCTGTTAGAACTATATCATATAGAAATGAATGGGAAAGGCATCAATCAGAGTAAGACATTAAAAAAAAGCCTCATGAGAATCATATGCTATGGCCTTCTCAATCCCCAAAACACATGTATTCAACTGCTAAAAGTTAAATGTAAGAGTAAGTCAAAGTAAAAATCAAAAACTTAAGAAGAATTGATATAAACTCCTCGAGATACTGTTGCAGTAGACACCAAGCATTTTGTTTGAACATTTCAGGAAATGTCTTAGTTATTATATTATATGCTCTGTGCATACACTAATCATGTGATGCTTACCTATAATCGCTTGATGAATGTGTCTTATTATAAACACTCCGTGAACAGCGATTTACTCCCAAAGTTAGTTATGATTCATTTGCATTCTAGTTTGATCAATATGAGCCCTGATGTCCCCCCTGCTGACCACCTATGGGTGATTTGCAGTGATCTTTTGGAAGGATGTTGTTCATCCCTCCAGTAAAGTTCCTTGTATAAACTATGCCATGGAGTATTGAAGCTGTTCTGTGACCAAACACCTTAACATTACGTTACTTTTGTCACTCATCCGTATTTCTGTCACAAATGTAACCGAGAATCCAGTGTAGCGCCAGCGGCCAGACCCTTTCTATATGTCAGCCGTCATATTGCTAGGGTCTTCGCCATATTTAGCTTGACTGCGCAATACCAAAACAACTCCACTGTCAAACTCTGCATTTCCTCTCAGATTATTTTCCTCGAGGTGCAAACCATTTTGTCTCTTTTACAGAGTTACTTTCATTTGTTTCAATGATTTTTTTTTTTTTTAAAGCCTTCTGTCCCACTTTGTGTGGTGCCCTTGGGTTTGTGCGAGGTATTTTTTCTTTTCTTTTTTTAAAAGGAATATATTACCAGGCTCTAAATATAATGATGCCCCTGTCTGGTCACCTCCGACCTCCTCTTCTTCAAACTCTTTCCGGCTTCTTTCAAATTCCCGGCACTGTTCTTCTGAGCCCCAAATTCTAATAAAGCGGTCTCATTTACTTTCCTGTCCTCTGTCCTGTTCCAGTGGAAGCAGGTCATAGATATTGCAGTCATGTTATGTGTATGAATGTAAGCAGCATTTTAACATATTTAGCTGCGGGGAAAAATATTCTTTAGAAATGACCCGAATCATGAATTGAAAGAAGGCTGGAAATTCATCAGGAATATGTTGGAGGTAATAAATTGTCCATATTTTACCCCAGGGTGAATCGGGCTAGATTTTATTTGATAAAAACCCTGTAAAAAGTAGATTTTGAAGGAAAGTTTAATACTCCATTCAGTTATTCATATAAAATACCATTTATCCACTTTGCCCTGCAACTATTTGTGAACAAGAACAACTCATGGAAGCCTGAGACAGGGATATATACTGTACAACACACGACCACCTGTTATCACATGACCTACGTGTCTTTTTTAGGTCACATGACGACACTTGAGCAAGATCAAAAGCTCTAACAAATGTAGTCAGTGAACCTTTAATTTCATATTCATTCATTCATATTCAGAATGTTCACAAGGTGAAATGAAATCCTTGTGATCCATACATCATCCTTAACAAGAGCCAACACAAACAGTTGACAGTACGACACATTATGGGAAGTAATAAATGTCAGATTTAATGAAACTAAATGTTTTGAAGTTGTTTCTTCAAACAGCCATTTTGCATAACATTATTGGGTTTATTTTGTAAAGTGTCCAGTTCTTATTCGTCATTCAAGTCGCGCACACACACACAAACACCAACACACGCACACACACACACACACACACACACACACACACACACACACACACACACACACACACACACACAAACAGCGGGTTATCTGGTTCCAATACACAGACTGACTGAGTGCTCACAGGTTTTAACTTTGAAAGCAATTTAGCTTCCAATTACCTGTGTATCCAGTACAATTACCACTGAATTTTCCACCCTCAATCCATCTATTGCTTGCTATCACCAAAGCATCCTGTTGTGGCTTCTCACCCAGAGAGAGACACATATAATTACAAACACAAAGAAACATACACACACACACACACTAATCACTTTGCACCTCAGACGGATATTTAACTTGACATGTGCATGGAGATCCATCCGAAGGAATCTAGTGACCTGCTCGACAAATCTCGCCCTCTTCTCTCTTTCTCTCTCTCTCTCTCTCTCACACACACACACACACACACTCTCACTCTTTAACACTCACAGTGCAGCAGCGTGATGACCTCGGCAGAGGGCTGAACGATGACTCCGATCTCTGTCCTTACACAGACAAACATTGGTACTGTCCCCTGTCTCTTTACCACCTGTTTCAATAGGCTAATGACTTATATCCCAGCACTCAACACAATGCTGTATGTGCACACACACACACACACACACACAGGCGCATGCAGAGCTAATGAGCAGCTTCCTGCAGCTCGAGCTGTCATCGTGGTGGAGGGGGATAATGTCAATATTAACTGACCTGTCATGGCAGTGGAGTGCTGGGAGGATGCACACAATGGGAAAGTGGCTGCGGACAGAAAGAGGCAGAGATTTTGAAGCGGCGCTGTGGGACAGACTAACAGCATCAATTGCCGATTCTCGTTGCATTTAGAACTCTTGTTCCCATCAGCACAATGGCTGTTTTTTTTGTGTAAAATGCTCTTTCACCATCATGCTTTGCCGCAGGCTGCTGGATATTAATCAGGCTTCAACACAGCATGTGTGCCACACCGAGTCAGAGTGCACAGTCGCCATCAATACGACATACATCCTGAACAATATGACGTCTCTGTGCTGAGGCTGTGGCCACGGTGTGATGTCATGGCCATGTGGATTCTAGAAGTGCTGATTCGCGTTGTGAAAAGAGCTGTGTGTGATTGTCGTGTGCACAGGAAATATTTATCATCTCGTTCCTGACCTCAATATATCTCCCTCCTCTTTGTTTGTGAGGGAAAATAATTACGGAGAAAGACACAACACTGAAAGCTACTAAACTGAATGAATAGAAGTCCACTTTTCTAATCGAACACTGCTGACAGTTTATGAGTCTCTCTGTGTGTGTGTGTGTGTGTGTGAGAGACTTAGTGGTTTATTGTTTTCGGTTTCATTGTAGCCCAGGGTGATGCCG